>NC_043008.1:11552771-11572771 GCF_006345805.1 Octopus sinensis
TACAATCGAAAAGGGAACATTATTTTGAAGACTCTCATTGATAAAAGAGACAAAGAAGAGTTGGAAAATTCCTCCTTGAAGAATGAAAGAGAGAAGCTGGTATTGTATGATACATTCCATAAGAATAACAAAGAATCGGATGGTTCGCAGACAAATAATACATGGACAGATTTTGATTGGTTTCTTTAGATAGCAGCATAGAAACACACATACGTACGCACTTTCATCAACGTGCCTATTCTTAGAGGCATACGCAAATACATAAATAGCTATAATATATGTGTATGTGCATATGTACGTATGTACGTAAGAGAAATCTCTAGTGTGTGTTATGTATGATATATATATTATATATATATATATATATATATATATATATATATATATATATATATATATACATATATATAGATAGATAGATATATACATATATATATATATATATTTACATACAATATAGATATATATTATATATATATACAGAATATATATATATATATATCATATATATGTGTAGTATGTATAATATACATTATATATATATATATATATATATATATATATATATATAATATATAGATATGGTGTGTTTGTATGTTGTATGTAATATATATCTATATATATATATATATATATACAGAAAACACACTCATAGAGATTTCTCTTCCTGTGTGGTGTATCTAAATATTGTATTGTAAGAAATGGTATTCATTATTTATTTGTATATTAATGGGAAAGTTAGTTTTACGTTAAATTTCACATACTACTTGTGAATTTGTATGTATTAATGATGCATGCACATTTATATCTCACGTTTCTCACACATTTCCTTGTCTATGTTTTTACAGCCAGGATATTTGTCATGAATAATATATCGTTCAGTTAAACACTTAATCGCTTGGATATTAATTGACAAATTCACTAAACGCCATATTTATATGTATGCACATATATATATATATATATATATATATATATATATATATATATATAATATATATATATACACACATATATATATATATATATGTATATAATATATGTATATATATATATATATATATATATATATATTATATATATAATATACATATACATAACCTACATATAGGCGTGTGTCTGTATTTATAAATAGTGTATATATATGTATATGTATTTATATATATATTATATATATATATATATATATATATATACGTGTGTATGAATATATATGTGTTATGTGTATGTGTGTGTGTGTGTTTGTGTGAATAACTTTTGTACACATATTAATAGTAGCTTTGTTCATTGTTAAATGCGTATACCTGATAAAACATCTATACAGCTATGAACGTATAATTATATGTGCATCCATGTATGTGAGTTTATATAGTCATCCTTTTTGGATATGCGTAATATGCGTATATGAATGTGCATATAAATGTGAGAACTTATGTATTTATCTACTTGATTTATCTACGTGATTAACTGTGACGATTACTCGCAGTCTTGAATCACTCAATATCACTCTATGTATGTATGTATGCATTTCTGAGAGATAATACTGTTATTTTGAGGGGCTCAAATCTCATTTGCCGTCCCTTGAAGAACGAACTTCCACCAACAATTCTGCCTATTTATCTGTGCATATATGTCAATGCCATGTATGCTGTAGGATCTGCAAATCCATCGCAGAACTCAAAAGACATGTATGCACAGATAAATAGGCAGAATTGTTGGTGGAGTTTCGTTCTTCAAGGGTCGGCAAATGAGATTTGAGCCCAGCAAAATAACAGTATTATCTCTCACAAATGCATACATACATGCATACATACATACATACATACATACATACATACATACATACATACATACATGCATGCATACATACATACATACATACATACATACATACATACATCATACATACATACATACATACATACACGTACATAGAGTGAAAATGCGTGATTCGAGACTGAGAGTAATTGTCAGAGTTAGTCACGCAACGCAGACGAGTAGATAAATAGATAAGATCTCACATTTATGTGCACATTCATATACGCATATTACATATATCCCTAAAAGGATGATTACATATACTCACATACATGGATGCACATATAATTATACCTTCATAGCTGTATGGAAGTTTTATCAGGTGTACGCATTTAACAATGAACAAAGCTACTCTTAGCATGCATAGGAAACGTTTAGCAATAACCATAAATGCCACAAAAAGAATGACATGAGATTATTATCAGTCGAACAAGCTTTTAAAACTAATGGATCAAATATATTTACCTATGTATAGATTTAATAATCGTTTAGCATATAAACCCTTAAACATATCTATCGCTTCAAAATAAACATAAAATACAATATATAAACCTTCTCAGTAAAATGCATACACACTAGAATAATTGTGCAATAATAAGTAATTTACAATGCGGAACTCAATATTCTCGAAACAAAACAGAATAAAGAACATATGTTAATTGATTTCAGGAGAGAGATATTTAAGGGAAGACTTTATAATCAAGATCCACATTTTAATTTGTAAATGAAAAAGTACTAGTATTAAATTAACCAAATTCATCAGTAAATTATGAGAAAAATTGTCGCACTTCTGACCTGAAATGAAAATCCTATAAAGGGATTTAATAAGCTGGGAATAAATATTGTAACCTGTAAGAGTCTGGGAATAGAATGAATCTTAAAAGCTTCATAAACCAGGCTTTCAGATCTACACAGTAGATCAAATAATGCGCAGTCACAATCAAAACCCTTTTTTATTCATTGCAAAGAACCAGAACCACTAGGGCAGAGACACCTATATAGTGTACAACATCTGATATTTAATTATCTCAAATTTCCGTTAGTGACTCCTTTTACAAGTAACCAGATTCGAGCCATCAAATACGTACTATTAATTTAACCGTCAGGTACCAAATTACGCATCACACCATTAACATATAACATTCTCGATTAATATATTTTATTAATAATATTTAATATAACATTCTCCACATCGATGCGTGACATCTAAAATGTTTTATCGTTCATGTATACCTACTCCATATATACAACTCAGGCTCTGTTTTAATAGGATACATATAAGTTGCATTCTTAGCTAGGTGGTATAATTACAATAATTTCAATTATTGTCATTATTTCCCACACAAAAACATTATATTTACCTCTGCTACTGTATGTCTTTAGGTATAAATCAAAAGTAATCGTATGAGTGAATGTGCATACATGTGTGCTTATGTAATATCTTTCATGTAACCGAGGATGGTGTGAGCTACGAAAGATGTTACGTACTCGTATCAAAATATCAAAAGAAAATATTTTTACGTCAGTATGCCGTCTTATAGATGTTAGCTTTTGTCTTTACAAGGACTTTGTGCAAAATTTAGAGAAACTTCTTTATGTAACGACATAACACTTCAGTAATTTCTTGTAAATACATACATATACATACATATATGTATATATATATATATATATATAATTATATATTTATATATATGTATATATATGTATGCATACCCCATATATAATGTATATGTGTATATATATGTATATGTATGTATATATAAATATATGTATTAAATATATATATATATATATATATATATATATATATATATATATATTATCTAATATAGTGACGTTTTCAAACTTCTTTTTTACAAATATACCCACTCGTATACGATCTACTCTTATTATAAATATATATATATATATTTATATTATATATATATATATATATATATAATATATATATATATATATATTATATATATATATAAATATGTGTGTGTGTGTGTATATGTATATATATATATATAGTATGTATGTAGATGTATATATATGTATATAATATGCATATATATGTTTGCGTTTGTGTGCATGTATATCTACGTGAGTTTGCGTTCTTTATGTGTCCTAACATACATTACGCCGCAAATAAACGGCAGTTGCTTCATATCTCATGTTATATAACTTTTATTTGCGACTGGAAGTATATATATATTATATATTCTATTTCCTTGTTTGCTGGCGCAGCATGATATCGTATGTTTGGTTTCCTTTGTATCAGGCTATTTCTTATAGCATGTCTCATCAATGAATGAAATTATAGATAATTATTCAATATGAACATAGTACTAAATGCTAGAACACTAGATTTCCTTAGGGTTGTGTAAGTCATTCATTGTTGGTTTCCAAACCAGTGTGAAGTACCGTTTGATTGATTTCGCATGTCTTTCACAATGCATCATCGATCTTTATGAAATATAATTTGTCATGTGCGAGAACAACCCTCAGGCGGTCCAGATACTTAGGCACACACACACGAGCACACGCACATGTATACATATGCAAACACACTCACATGTATACATATGCAAACACACACACACACACACATGTAGCACTATACAAGGAAGTAAATGTCTTTGCTTTTAGTAACTTCTTTATATGTATATTTGTGTGTGAGAGACAGAGAAAGAGAGGGAGTGAGGGGGAGGTGTAGAGAGCGTATGAGTATGTGTGTGTATATATATATATATATATACACACATATGTTTACATCTGGACACATACACACACACACACATATATATATACACATATGCACACACACACATATACAAATTACATTTGTTTATATTTGTGTGTGTGTATATCTATCTATCTATCTATCTATCTATCTATCTATCTATCTATCTATCTATCTATCTATCTATATATATATATATACCGGAGTAAACACATAAATGTGTAACAAGGTGGAAAAAAGAGTACTCAAATACCAGGGGTAGAGTAATATGCTTTATTTAAAAGCAGCAGAAAATTCAACAAAACCTGTTACTCTGAGTTTCAAGTTCCCGTTTGTATATATACGTAAATAGGATAAAGTCATTATTTAATGGTGAGCGTACTAAAATACCATAATGGTTATTAAAATAACAAAAAGGGCATTGTATAATTACAACACCAGTATGCGAGAAGTGGACCGCTAATGGTCTAGGAACCACTTAGAGTATGACTCCATTACCACAAGATTATAAGCGAGGAACATAGACAGCCAGGTTTTATGAAATAATTTGGATAGTATCATATCTATAGATTTCACGGTTTGAATTATTAAAAACTCTTTCTGATCATCAGTGGCAACATAACAAACATACATACATGAGAAATACGTATACACAACACCATAAGCATGAGTAATATACATGCATTTCGCACGTATTCACGAAATCAAAATCCAAGCGTGATGAGGCGTGATGAGCGGAAACGGTTTTTAGTAACTCAAACCGTGAAATCAATACACATGGTACTATCCATATTTTTTTATAAATCCCCGATTCCTATTTTCCTCGCGTACAATCTCGTGGCAAAGGAGTAGTAATCTCAGTGGTTTTTAGACCAGTTGCGGTCTTATTCTAGTAGACTGGCGTGTTAATTATTCAATGCCCTTGTTGTAATTTTAATATAAATTATCCATTATGGCCACTGATAAATCATTAAATAATAACTTTATCCTAATAACGGATAAAAATATATATATTCAGAAATATTAAATTTCTAAATATTTCATAGAGATATGTACGGTGGTGGAGCGATAGAGTGGTTGTATACTGTCAACTTAGCGTGACAGTCTTGTAAGGGAATTATACCACCGCTGTTTAGCCCTAGGAAGCATCGACGCTTCCTGTCGGCCTTGACACATTTCCTACGTCCTTATATAAAAAAACATATATATAAGGACACAGGAAATGTGTCAAGGCCGACAGGAAGCGTCGATGCTTCCTAGAGTTAAACAGCGGTGCTATAATTCTCTTACAGGACTGTCACGTTAAGTTGACAGTATACATCCACAATATATATATATATTCATTCACACCTATAAAATATTTACTTCAGAACTATTCTGAGTAAATAACCACATGTTTGAAACGGACGGTGGGGTGTTGAATTCGTGAATACGTGCGAAATGCCTGTATGTTACTCGTGCTTATGGCAGTATATATACGTATTTCTAATTTATTTACGTTTGGTATGTTGCCACTGAGTGTCGGGAAGGGTTTTTAATAACTCCAACCGTGAAATCAATAGATATGGTACTCTCCAAGGTATTTTATAAATCCTCCCTGCCTATTTTCCTCGCTTACAGCCTTGTGGTAAGAGAGTAGTAATCTAAGTGGTTCCTAGACCATGTCGGGTCTTCTTTTAACAGACTGACGTTGTAAATATTCAATGCCTTTATAGTAATTTTATTTAAGCCCCCTTCTTCCTAGCTCTCCTGTCTGAACTACCTTTGTCCAGTCAGCCGCCATGATTTACCGCTAGCTCCAAAGGATGTTTTTATTCTCTTCTCTCTCTGTTTATTTCATCGCGCTCCATTCTGCTGAAGAGCGTAGACTCGAAACGTAAAAGACTTTCTCACCTTCCCGAGTGTTAAACTAATACATCTGTTTATTGTTTGTACACCTGTCTTCGTCTTTTGTTTTGTTTACAAATTTCAACTATATATATATATATATGATTTATTGTTTTTTTTTGTTATAATAAAAACAATTTTACATTAAATCTGCAGTATTATTGAGTACTTTTACTGGAGTTCAAATTTATTATTCTTTAACGAAAATGTGTGTACGTATCCGTGTGCATGTGTGTGTGTGTGCATGTGTGTGTGTGTGTTTCGCAATCAAAAGATAGGAGAATATTCGTTGTCCGTATTTTCGTACTGTATAATGGTAATCCGGCTCAGGTGTTCGTGCGCTTCTAGTTCAAATGTACTGGATGATCTGCGGAAAAGTCTGAGAAGTAATGAATATATCCTGCAATAATCATGTTGCAGCTGCTGTAAGCTGTGTGAATCATTTTTTCAGAAAGTTGTGAGGGAGTCAATGCGGTCTTGGCTGACATTTGCATAATTATTGATTAAATTTGCCGTGATTCCAATCTCATACTTTGGTTCATTTGTAATATATATATATATATATATATACATATATATATATATATATATAATATATATATATTATATATAATATATATATATATATATATAATATATATATATATAATATATATATATATATATATATATATATATATATATATATTATATATATATATGTATATATATATATATATGTATGTATATATATGTATATATATTATATATATATATGTATATATATAATATATATATATATATATATATAATATATATATATATATATATATATATATATATATATATATATATATATATGTACTAATAAATCTCTTGTAGTGTAATTTCCTGTGCAGTCTTATGTTTTCTCAGCAGTACAATCTGAGGTTATTTTTCATTTCATGTTTCGTTATTCTTTCCTGGTTTGATGTTATTTTCAACAAACAGTAGTGTTGTGTAGATTATGAGGTTGCAACAATAAAATTAACTGACTTTGCGTCAATAGTAACTCATGAGATGAAGCTAAATCGAAAGATCTAGATTTCCATGAGGACACATCAGGCACAAGTTCCGTAATTAGTTTCGGTGGCTCATTGGAAGAGAATTCTTCCATTTCACTTCATTCATATTCTTCCATTTTAGTTCATTCATACAGACATAAGTTTATAGTGTAGACTGGTGGTCCCTTATGTACATCTACATGTAGACATAAACATATACATATAAAAATATACACGTCAGTAAACATATATAATATATATATATATATATATAATATATATATATATATCTATATTATATATATATATATATATATATAGATATATATATATATATATATATATATTCATATATATATATGTTTGTACACCTGTCTTCGTATTTTGTTTTGTTTGCAAATTTCAACTATATATATATTATATATATATATATATATACATATATATATATATATATATATACATACATATGCATATGTGTGTCTGTATGCGATAAACTTGTGTGTATATATATGTATTTATATGTATATAAATGAATAAATGAATGAGAATGTAGACGAGTGTGTGAAAATTAAATGAATGTGTATGTAGATGAGTGTGTGTATGTACACATACATTTGCATGTGTATTTGTGTGTGTAAACAAGAAAGACATAGAGCTAATCAGGACCATTTTTACTTTTATCTTAGCGAAATATTTAATCATTGAATATGTACAATTATTCAAGAGAGAATTGATGTTATGAATTGATGTTTATGTGAATTAACAACTTGAAGATTATTTTAGCAGACGACAGAACACTTAAAAGTTACAAAAGATACCACTACTATAAATGTTTAATAACTTTGCTATGATACATATTCCGGTGTGATGCTCTGGGATATATTTCTGAGGAAACACTAGATGAGAGAAAATAATTTCTTTACACCTGCTAAACATTTCTTTCTGAAGATGCGGCGTTTCATACATTCTATATTATTCCATATACGTTCACTAACAGAATTCAACTTCATGTATATTCATATACAACGCTTAGTAGTAAATATTTTCCCTTTATGTCCATTCTGTTCTCTATCAGGTTTCATTATGAACGTTCCGTATATTTTCAACATAACCATATAAAACCACTACAAATGTCTTCTAGGATGTTCTTGTGTTTTTCTTTTTTTTATCTGTGATAGAAGTACATGAACATTCAGGTTATCTACTTATCTATGAAGAACTGCTGTCAGATGAAGCTTTCTTGATTTTCCTGCAATTCTTTTAATTATACACGCTAACTCGCACATATACAAACACATAGGCAAACACGTACATATACATATGTATTTATAATCACTCCTGTTGAAGTATTTGTTGCATTGCACGTTCGACGTCCGATATAACGGGATAATAATAAAAATAATTAATAAATCTCCGAACGAGATGTAAACAGTAACCGCTCGACAACGTAAAGTGTACAAGCCATCTAAATGTGGCTAGCCACTGGGGTGGGTGTTACTGAAGCTTTTAGCCCCAGGAGATCGTCATCTCCAGCTGGCTTTATAAAGTGTGTCTAAGGCCAGCTGGAGACGACGATCTGCTGGGGCTAAAAGCTTCAGTAACACCCACCCCCAGTGGCTAGCCACATTCAAATAATAATAGTGTTCTCGCAAATCGTTCTACTCAAGACACTGGTAATAACCCTCAACAATATAATACTATTTCTTTACTACCCACAAGGGGCTAAACACAGAGCGGACAAACAAGGACAGACAGACGGATTAAGTCGATTACATCAACCCCAGTGCCTAGCTGGTGCTTATTTAATCGACCCCGAAAGGATGAAAGGCAAAGTCAACCTCGGTGGAATTTGAACTCAGAACGTAACGGCAGACGAAATACCTATTTCTTTACTACCCACAAGGGGCTAAACACAGAGAGGACAAACAAGGACAGACAGACGGATTAAGTCGAATAAATCGGCCTTAGTACGTAGCTGGTACTTATTTAACCGACCCCCGAAAGGATGAAAGGCAAAGTCAACCTCGGCGGAATTTGAACTCAGAACGTAACGGCAGACGAAATACCTATTTCTTTACTACCCACAAGGGGCTAAACACAGAGAGGACAAACAAGGACAGACAGACGAATTAAGTCGATTATATCGACCCCAGTGCGTAGCTGGTACTTATTTAATCGACCCCGAAAGGATGAAAAGCAAAGTCAACCTCGGCGGAATTTGAACTCGGAACGTAACGACAGACCAAATACGGCTACGCATTTCACCCGTTTCTGCCAGCTCACCGCCTTTTTTTTAATGTATTAATATACCTATTTCTTTATTACCCACAAGGGGCTAAACACATAGGGGACAAACAAGGTCAGACATAGGTATTAAGTCGATTACATCGACCCCAGTGCGTAACTGGTACTTAATTTATCGACCCCGAAAGGATGAAAGGCAAAGTCAACCTCGGCGGAATTTGAATTCGGAACGTAACGACAGACGAAATACCGCAAAGCATTTCGCCCGGTGTGCTAACGATTCTGCCAACTCGCCACCTTATTATGTATGAATATACCTTACTGGTTTCCACAGTGGTATTATTTATTCGTGCATTTATTTTCTCCTTGAATAGGAAGAGCGAAATGGAAAACAAATAAGAGAAAAACAATAAATAAGACAAATTTCCATAGCAGTAAAACATAGTTTTCACAGCAAAATTATATATTAAAAATACAAGTTTCATTTTCATAAGAAATGATGCAAAGCTAAAACGTTCGATAAATTTCATAGTAATTTAACATAATAGAAATTTGAAAGTTCAGTATGTTTCATTCCAATAAATTCTGTTAGCAATTCGATATGATGAAGATTTTAAAGTAGGAAAAAATCCTTTTGACCAGCTTTTCCGTGATGTGTGAAGCAGAATTTCTTGTGTTTTACGTTAGTCATTCGAATGTGAAAGGTTAATTATTTTCCATACAATATTGCATTGTACGTAGATTTTAAGTTATCGGTTCAACTTCTAGTTTGGTGCACATAAAAAGTCTCCACTTGATTTTTCCGTCTGTGGCGTAGCATTTTGATTGGCCGACTGCCTGTGGACCTCATTTGCTTATCGTACGTTCTGGTCACATGCTACTGTGAAACAATACTAACAACGTTCCGGATGGCTGGGTCCCACGAGATGCTACTTCATCTTCAAATGCCACTGCCTGATCTATATTTTATAGTAGCACATGCTTTTCTCCCCCTACCCCCCTCTCTCTCTCTCTCTTTTTCTCTCTCTCTCTTTCTTGCCTTATGGAGATCCGGTTTTAACTAAAAGCATGTAGAATTAAAGATTTTTCGACAGTATTACTTCACACCGCTCTAAGATTGAATTATTTTAAATGCTTATTAGGTTGACCGCGACAAATAAACAACTACCCAGAACAATGGAATGCTATTGATATATGCGCGTGTGTATGTGTGTGTGTGTCTGCATGTGCGTGAGTATATACATTTTAGATTGATATTTATACATTTTTCTTTCATAGATAATCACCCTTGCATTCATGTACTGTATTAAAAAAATGATTATGTTTACATATTATGCACTCTACGATATAGGAGGCGGAATGGCCCAGTGGTTAGGGCAGCGGACTCGCGGTCATAGGATCGCGGTTTCGATTCCCAGACCGGGCGTTGTGAGTGTTTATTGAGCGAAAACACCTAAAAAGCTCCACGAGGCTCCGGCAGGGGATGGTGGTGATCCCTGATGTACTCTCTCACCACAACTTTCTCTCACTCTTTCTTCCTGTTTCTGTTGTACCTGTATTTCAAAGGGCCGGCCTTGTCACTCTCTGTGTCACGCTGAATATCCCCGAGAACTACGTTAAGGGTACACTTGTCTGTGGAGTGCTCAGCCACTTACACGTTAATTTCACGAGCAGGCTGTTCCGTTGATTCGGATCAACCGGAACCCTCGTCGTCGTAACCGACGGAGTGCTTCCACCACTCTACGATATGTATAACACACTCGCTAGGACGATGTATTATATATTCTTTCATTCTGTTCTTCTTTAACTCGTTTCAGTCATTTGACTGTGGCCTTGCTGGAGCACCACCTTAAAGGACTTTATACGAAGACGTCGACTCCAGGACTTATTCTTTGTAAGCCTAGTACTTATTTTATCGGATTCTTTTGCAGAACCACTAAGTTACAGGGGATATAAACACACCAGCAACGGTTGACAATTTTAATTAACTTTATAATCAAGCCAAACACATACACTATCGCGCGTACACAAGCACACATATACACATAAAGACACACGCACACATTCCTACACATTCAAGTAAACGCACACCCACGTACAGGCCCACGCGCACATACACACTCACACACACACACACACATACGCATTCATATATGTATATATCTTTTATCTCATAGCTGTTTTCATGTCAGTAGACTGCAGCCATGCTGGAGCACCGTCTTGAAAGAATTTTGTTTAGCCTGGTACTTATTATGTCGGTCTGTTTTCCCTAACATTTAAACTTTGAGGAGGTAAACACACCAACACCGGTTGTCAAGATGTGATGGGCGTCAAACACGGAAACAAAGACACACACACTCATTCACTTTCTCCCTCTATCTCTCTCTGACACACACACACACACACACACACACACATATATATATATACATAGACGCAGGAGTGGGTAAGTAGCTTGCTAACCAACCACATGGTTCCGGGTTCAGTCCCACTGCGTGGCATCTTGGGTAAGTGTCTTCTGCTATAGCCCCGGGCCGACCAATGCCTTGTGAGTGGATTTGGTAGACGGAAACTGAAAGAAGCCTGTCGTAATATATATATATATATATATATATATATATATTTGTGTGTGTTTGTGTGTCTGTGTTTGTCCCCCTAGCATTGCTTGACAACCGATGCTGGTGTGATTACCCCGTTCGGCAAAATAGACCGATAGAATAAGTACTGGGCTTACAAAGAATAAGTCCCGGGGTCGATTTGCTCGACTAAAGGCGGTGCTCCAGCATGGCCGCAGTCAAATGACTGAAAACAAGTAAAAGAGTAAAAGAGAGAGTAATGAGTATACCTGTGTACGTGTGTTTGTGTGCGTGTATGAAGGGAATGCAACTCGTGTGATTTACTATTTCAAGGGACATACCATTTCACATTATAATCATTTTAATCCACATCCACCAAATATGCTAATATTACAAACTTATACATTAGTGCCAGTTGCCTAAGTTTCCCTTTTAACTTAATCTTAATTTCAAATTAGACAGCTTTAAGGATAATTCTTAATCATCTTACCTTCATAGCATTCCGTAGACATCGAGCACCAAATTAATTATCTCCCGTTATTCGAATATGTTCCTAATCCTCTTCATTTTCTTCTCAACCTCGACGTTACATCGTCCTCTTCTCCTTCATTTTCTAAAACCTTTTCATATATTCTCAGCCTGACCACACATTAGGTCGCTGCTCACAAGTCACTGTTGGTTCGCTTCTTTTTTTCCCTATATCTTCTTTGTTATTTATTTTAAAGTCTCGCATTCATCACAGAACATATTAGTTTGTCTTATTTAAAATCTCTTTTCCTTCTTACTTACACAGTATCTTCGAAACACTATCCTTTCTATTTATTTAAACATATATTCGTCATGTCTATTTTCTATTACAAATGTAGATTTCTTTCTTTCTTTCTTTCTTTCTTTTTGCTTTTGAAGATTTATTAACACAACAATTAATGATTCATATTTCAACATTGCATTGTAGTCTGTTTGCATTGCTAAATGTTCATATGTCTTTTTCCTTCAAGTAATTTAATATATTACGCCTGAATTTATTTGGCCATTTCAGCTCCGAAAAGTGATTGCTTCTAACTCAGCAGACTTCATCTTTCTTTCTCTCTCTCTCCCTCTCTCTCTCTCTCTCACTCACTCTCTCTCTCTTTTTCTCTCTGTATATATATGTATATATATATGTATATATATATATATATATATATATATATATAATATATATATATCTATACAATATGTTACATTACTCGGTAGTCAAGATAAAACTCTGAGTTTCAGATGCCGAAGTGGAAATCCACAACACCATCTCTTCGGTTATCTGGCTATTTGAAAACGTTATGAAAAAATACCGTTAAAAATGAAGGGAAATTACTCTGTTATAACTCTGCTTTGCCTGCGTACTTATACATCGCTCGCATTTTTCGTCATAAAAATTATATAAAAATACATAAAAATATATAAAAATATAATACAAATATAATACAGCTAATACAAATGGACCAGCACAAGATCGTTTTAGGAAGGATATTATCCAGTTAATGAAACACTTCGGACTTAGTATAACTATAGACACTAACCTGACGGTTGTCAATTTCTTAGACGTTTCCTTAGATCTTAATAATAATATTTATAAGCCTTATAGGAAGCCCAATGATAGACTAAGTTATATTAATGTAGGTTCATGCCATCCCCCTATAGTATTCAAAAATTTAGTTTAAAATATTAGTAAGAGGATTTCTAGCCTCTCATCTAATGAGGACATCTTCAATAGCGTTGCCCCAGTTTATAATAAAGCTTTAAATGATAGTGGTTTTAGCGAAAAAATAAAATATACACCTATCACCAGCCCAACAGTAAGGAAAAGGAATAATAGAAATAGGAAGGTCATCTGGTTTACGCCCCCTTACTCACCCGAGGTGGCCTTCAATATAGGTAAATATTTCCTAGCACTGATAGATAGACATTTTCCAGTTAACCATGCTTATAGGAAACTCTTCAATAGACACAATTTAAAAATTAGTTTTAGTTCAACTACCAATTTTAAAAACATAATCAATCATAACATACAAAAAACACAAGAAGAAAACAGCTGTTCATGCAGGAATAAAGAATTGTGCCCGCTAAATGGAGCTTGCATGTCCAAGACCATCATATATGAAGCTACCGTAAACTCTATAACCACTAAAGACACCGTTTCGACGAAGAAATACGTGGGCCTGACAGAGGGTAATTTCAAGGCCAGGTTCAATAACCACACTTTGAGCTTTAGGCACTGGAACAAAAGAAAAGCGACACAATTATCCAATCATATTTGGTCTTTAAGAGATAAAGGTGTCGATTATAACATACAATGGAAGATTTTGGCCAGATGTAAGCCCTACACTAACGGCAGCGGAAGGTGCGGTTTATGCGACATGGAGAGATGGCTTATCTGGAAAAGCAGCTTAGACATACCACATGTCTAAATACAAGGACAGAGCTTTTCGGATCATGCCCACATGTGACTAAATTTCTGTTACGTTTTTGGTCCCCTAAAGAAAACGGATAGAACATGCTTTCTGTGTTACGTCCCAAGAAGATTTTATATATTTTTTATATATTTTTTATATATTTTTATGTATTTTATATAATTTTTATGACGAAAAATGCGAGCGATGTATAAGTACGCAGGCAAAGCAGAGTTATAACAGAGTAATTTCCCTTCATTTTTAACGGTATTTTTTCATAACGTTTTCAAATAGCCAGATAACCGAAGAGATGGTGTTGTGGATTCCCACTTCGGCATCTGAAACTCAGAGTTTTATCTTGACTACCGAGTAATGTAACATATTGTATAGATAAATTTCCTCTATTTACATAATATTGAGGTCCCTTTCTTTCTTTTGTTATCTTACCGTTTTATCAATATATATATATATATATATATATATATATATATATATGTAAATGTAAAAAAATACAAACTGGGACAAGAACGTGAAACATTTAGAAGACGATACAAAGAACACGGGCGGGACATTCGAAGCCTTCAATCTTCAGTCAAGAACCGGATCATCTTCGCAATGACCCTGCTTGATGCTGATATTACGGTAATTTCAACGAACTCGGCGATCTACTGTTTCAAAGCAGTCAATTATTTTCATGACTGTATTTTAGTTAAGGCTATTTATTTCATGTCTGTCCAGAGTTCCCTCTCTTAGGTATTTTCCATTGACATCGACTAAAGAGCTAGATATATGTCTGGGAATCCTGTTAGATACTGTGTCTTTCCTGGGTAGATATGGTGTGTTTGTAAATTTTTAGAGAAGCATGGCTCAGTGGTTAGAGCAATAGGCTCACAATAATGAGGTAGTATGTTAGATTCCTGGAACAGGGTCTGTGTTGTGTTCTTGAGCAAGACACTTTATTTCACATTGCTCCAGCTTAATCAGCTGTAGAAATGAGTTGCGATATCACTGGTGCCAAGCTGTATTGGCCTCTGCCTTTCACTTGGATAACACCAGTGGCGTGAAGAGTGGAAATCCGTATGCACGGGCGACTGCTAATCTTCCGTAACCGACCATGACCAGATTTGCGCCTGGAAGTAGAACTTTCTATCTAGGTGCATCCCAAAATCATTCATGACTGAAGGAGGTCTTTACCCTCAACACCTATTTATTACTAGAGAGAATTTTCCTCCACAGTACATGCAGAGAATTTGCCTTTTAGCAGTTGGAATATGTCTCAAACATATTTTAACTAACATAAACTTGGTCTGTATATACATACATATATATATATACTTTATTTAAAGCAGCAGAAACTTCAACAAAATCTGTTACTCTGAGTTTCTCGTTGCCGTTCATCAGACAGTTTTCTAACAAAAACTGTCTGATGAACGGCAACGAGAAACTCAGAGTAACAGATTTTGTTGAATTTTCTGCTGCTTTAAATAAAGCATATTACTCTACCACTGGTATTTGAGTACTCTCTTTTTCCACCTTGTTTCACATTTATGTGTTTACTCCGGTATATATATATTATATATATATATATATATATATATATATATATATATATATGCCTGTGTGCGTGTGTGTGTCTGTGTATCGACCAGAAAATAATATCACTTACTGAAAATGCATCGAGTAGCTCCTTAGCACTTAAGAAAATTTTCATTAATCATGTTCGCTATAATTACTACAATGCTGGTACTCAAATCATTCTTGAAATATTTTCTTTTCTTTTCCAAAATTCGTAATACGCATCTTTCCAAATTGTCCCCTTCGTTTATTAATAACGCATCTTTCAGTTGAATGATATACATCATTCACATAGTAGAATCTTTTGGCTGTAAAAACCAAATCATTTAACGCATCCTTATATATCTCTTTTCATGTATGTTTGTATATATATATATGTACTTGTATAAGAGATATATGCATATGTATATGTATATGTATATATATATATATTATATATATATATATATATATAATATATATATATATATGTATTTATGTATGTATGCATGTATGTATATATGAATGTATGTATGTGTGTGCATGCGCCTATATATCTGTGTAATTGTGTGTGTGTTTCATTACCTGCAAATCATTACTCGAAATACCAAATGATTCTATTACATGCATGATTATTTTGTTATGACTCAGTGAAAGAAAGAGAAATTTAATGCTCTTTTGAGCAGAGATTTGGTTATCAGTGGATGAAATTAAATTATGTAAAATTGGGCGAATTTGCATAATTTAATGTTGCCATTTTCATTGAGTCAAGCAGTAACGAGAATAACGTTATTTTGTAAATGAAAATTGATCTAGATCTAGAAAATTGATCTAGATCTAGAAAAAAGTGTCTAAGTCATATGTATTCTCTATAATCGCTACTGCTAGGGTTCGCGAATCTGTTGGCTTACTCAGAAAACAGCTTATGGTCCTAGAATGGAAAGTAAAGCTTCAATATTCGGAAACATTTCACTGTGTAATCTTTGTCTAATTCATTCCGTACTTAGATAGAAAAGTTGAACCGTATTATACTAAGTGAATTATTTTATATTAGAGTTATTACTTGTAAAGAACGAAAAATTAATATCAAAGTTATTAGTGAAATATCTTATGTATATTGCCCGGCCTTCACAATTAAACTGAGAGTAGTGATATGTATCTACATTTAGGCTGTTGTGACATCTTCGCTGGCATATATATTTTCATATATATATATATATATATACGCGAGAAAGAAGCAACAAGAATGGATAGGTTTTTAGTACGATCGTTTCATACAAGGACAGGTTTTATTAAAAGTTGCAAAGATTACAGCATATAATTAATTCACCTCTCTGTAATGCTAATAAGCAGGAATTGAGACCCACCTCGTTGTAATTAACAATGGATAAATTTGTTTCTGTGAGTATATAATCCCTATCATATCTATGGAAATTCATATGGATTAGGTCACTTCTTCTCTGTGATGCTATCAAAACTTTTTTAAAATTCTGTGATAAGACTGTACATCATCTTTAAAGAACTTTAATGAACTTTAGAAATCTGTTTAATTATCTACATTACTTCATGAGTATAGCCTCAAACACTAGGATGTCTAGAGAACTTACATGTATTTTAGCTGATGAGTACGGACTCGTTTTATGCTGTAATCTTTGCACTTTTAATAAAACCTGTCCTTGTATGAAACGATCGTACTAAAAACCTATCCATTCTTGTTGCTTCTTTCTCGCTTATAATCACCCCAACATTACTGTATTGTTAAATCAGTATAGTTTTTTTGGTGCATCTAAGTTAGGTACCATATTCAAGTAAATTTTTTTAAATTAACTTGAATCTTTATTGCTCTTTGAATATATATATATTCTATATATATATATATATATATATATATATATTATATATATATGTATATATATATATATATGTATATATATATATATATATATATATATATAATATATATATATATATGTGTATGTATATGTATATGTATAAGTTGGTGAAATAGTAAGACAACAAAAGGAAGAGACCTCGATACTATGTAAATATAGGAATTTATCTGTAAATTTAATACGTGAAAATTCGGTAGCCATGAAAAATCTCCGAGTTATGGTCTATATATATATATATATATATTCTTAAACACGATTTCATATATGTATATATATATTATATATATAATATATATATATATATATAAAATTAATGCGCCCTTTTCAAGCCTAACCGGGCTCATGGGCCCGAATTCACGGTTTCTATGGCGTATGTGTTCCCCAGCTGGATGGGACACCCATCCATTGCAGCGTCACTAATTTTTGCCAGCAGAGTGGACTGGAGCAACGTGAAATGAAGTGTTTTGCTCAAGAACACAACGCGTCGCCCGGTCCAGGAATCGAAACCACAATCTTACGATCATGATGCTGACGCATTAACCACTAAGCCACGCGCCTCCACACACACACACACATTGCAAAAAAGAAGAGCTCACATGTAATTGAGATAAAAAAAACATTTATCAGAGAACAAAGATCAAATTCCAGTCAACGACTTTATGTAATACCCCGCCTCCAAACAATTAATCAAATATAAGTATTACCTTGGCCTTCAATACATGAACAATATGTATATAAAAAATACAGAAGGTATAAAATATATATGCGAATAAAATACAGATATATAGAACAGCCTATCACGAAGGTATATACAGTCGACTAAAAAACTTTTCTTACACCTCTCAAATGATAATATGTCAAAAAAGTTCACTTAATAAAAAACATGGTATATGCAGTCACAAATATACATGTCCTCATGTGTGTGTGTGTGAATTAACAAAAACAGCTAGGTACAATGTGAAGCCGTTAAGGGGAATTATAGTCAACTAAACGTGATTAAGTGCGTTAAGACAACTAAATTGCTAGTAATGAGTGCTAAAACGCTCCAATGCTGTTGTAAAGCACCCAACATATTCTTTTTTCTTTACTACCCATAAGGTACTACACACAGAGGGAACAAACAAGGACAGACAAATGGATTAAGTGGATTGTATAGACCCCAGTGCGTAACTGGTGCTTATTTAATCAACCCCGAAAGGATGAAAGGCAAAGTCAACCTTGGCGAAATTTGAACTCAGAACGTAGCGGCAGACAAAATACTGATAAGCATTTCACCCGGCGTGCTATCGTTTCTGCCTGATCGCCGCTCACATAACATATATTCTGATTGGGGCTGCAATCGCCCCGAACACCGATCCGAGGATTCCTTAGACTGACCTCAGAAAAGAATAATTGTTTATTAGTTTATTTTAATTCATATTTTCCTAGGTAATCAAATATAGCGCAACAAATGAACAAAATATAAACGAATTCAAATGTTTATTTTATTGCATTTAAGAATATTTCGTTTGTTGCTTGAAAATGCTTGTGCCACATATGCACAGATGTGTGTTTCTGTATACTGTGTCTTTCGCAAACTCAGTAAACACCTGATTTAGGTGGAAATTTGAACGAGTAAACTAGCAAAACATGCTTTGTCACGAATGTAGAAGAAAAATATGAATGAAATGAAGTAAAGAATAAGTAAATAAATGTGCTTAGAAATAATGTCTGTCAAATGTTTGAGGTACAAATGCGTAAATGTTTCCGAAATAAAGTATTGAAATAAAGAAAAAAAAAGAAAACACTTTTCTATTGCGTGTGCATATTCTTTTAAATTCTGCCATTAGCTGTTTAACGTTAAG
>NC_043008.1:11577771-11625271 GCF_006345805.1 Octopus sinensis
GCCTTGCGGCAGCATAACTGCGGTCCAAAGAATCCTATAAATGAATAATCATATATGTGTCCGCCTGACATAATTATTAAAATAGATGTACTTGGAATTCTTCTCGGTAAATCGATTGATTTCTTCCATGCAGAATATTCCTCACAGGGATAAAGAAATCCTATTTTATTACATGTCTAACACAGTTGAAATAGATAACGTGTGATAAGAATACAACAATAACAATTTGTATGGAGGACATAATTAACAATCATAGTAACAAAAGCTGAAAGCCATAGCGTGGTTCACGATGAAGAAGTAAACGATTCACCTCCAAAACACAACAATTAGTCTGAACACATATTTTTAGATGCATGATTTTCTCAGCACAATCACACAAGATTCGTAGCATAAAAATGTAAGATTAATATCAATTAAGTATGAACTTTTAAACTGAAGCAAAATGTACCTAGTTTGACAGCAACCAATGTATGTTTAGTTCAGTACTTCATCAATAATACTTCGCATAAATCTTATTGTATTTTCTTCGCTTAGTTCATTTAACACGCAGCGACTATGGCCAGAGTTGCCGCCTGTATTTCCTAGAATAATATACGGTAATATTAGTACTGTCTCGTTTGACTTCCCTTCAATACGTAACTATTACCAATGTGATATCTGTAAGTTTTACTGCATTCAACGCCTGCTATAATATGTGTTGTTTCAGACTTCCAGGAGGTAGTGCAGGAAAGTGACGGAAGAATTAGCAGCAGTAGTAGTAGTAGTAGTGGTGGTGGAAGCACTCCGTCGGTTACGACGACGAGGGTTCCGGTTGATCCGATCAACGGAACAGCCTGCTCGTGAAATTAACGTGTAAGTGGCTGAGCACTCCACAGACACGTGTACCCTTAACGTAGTTCTCGGGGATATTCAGCGTGACACAGAGAGTGACAAGGCCGGCCCCTTGAAATACAGGTACAACAGAAACAGGAAGTAAGAGTGAGAGAAAGTTGTGGTGAAAGAGTACATCAGGGATCACCACCATCCCCTGCCGGAGCCTCGTGGAGCTTTTTAGGTGTTTTCGCTCAATAAACACTCACAACGCCCGGTCTGGGAATCGAAACCGCGATCCTACGACCACGAGTCCGCTGCCCTAACCACTGGGCGATTGCGCCTCCAGTAGCAGTAGTAGTAGTAGTAGTAGTAGTAGTGGTAGATGATATAGTAGTCGCTCGCCATATCGCGGTTCACTTATCGCAGTTTATTATTCCAGCTTATGTCGCCTCTTCCGTGGTGTTGTTTCACATTTATAATAAAATAAATATATACAAATTGTAAAAATAATTTTTAAAGATATACAGTATATTGTTGTTTCTATTTTGCGGATTTTTACATATCGCGTGGGTTTTGGAGCGTAACACCCGCGATAGTCAAAGGGTTACGTAAGTGCAAAAATTAGTTGTTTATCAAGAAAACTATAACGATATTCATAATTAAATCTCAGAATGAGATTGAAACAGTAATCGCTCGATAATGTAAAGTATAGAAGCCATCTTATCATGGCTAACCACATTGAGGAGGGGGTGTTACTGTAGCTTTATAGCCCCAAGAGATCTTCGTCTCTAGCTGGCTTTAGACACAATATCAGTGTCCTTGGAGTATTTGCAAAGGGAGGCCATCCCTTCCTCGCAAGCCTGAGTGATACGCTCGAACTAGTTTCGGGATTGTTGTCCCTCGTCAACGGGCGGTAACCACCAGGTCGCGATGAAAGTGAAGGCCTCTTTGCAAACATATATAAATTTTTCTGTCATCAAAGAAATTGTCTGAGCGCTGAAGCAGTTGTCAAAATTGTTTCGGCAGAGCTCCCCGTACATAGAATTTGGAAAGGTTATTAACACACAAGGTTCTCCCCATTCATGGTATACAATAAATATCTCATTTCTAAATCGTACTCCTCTCATAAATCCAAACGGTACGAGTAATTTTGAAACGAAGCCATTTATCGCTCTGTTAACTTCCACGAGATAGAAATACAAAAGGTAGTGAAACTCAAATCTCTGTTGTATATAGATGACGTGATTCTATATATTTCATCTGACAAACAACTGGCAAATTGTTAGAAATGAAGAGAAATAATCGCGGATTAAGAAAAAATGTGATCTTGAGAACGTTAAGTGATCGAATTTGGTGGTGACGGAGATATTGTCTTTGTTTTCATTGAATTTTAATGAAAACCATTGTTGCTCTGATATACCGAGGAACCAGTGTAAGAGAAAGGAAAGAAAAAAAGGTGCTTTTAAATAATGAGGAAGTAATGAATCAAGAAGAGTGTGTATTTTAGTCACACTGGTATATTTATTTTATAACACAGTTACTAATAACAATTCTTATATTAATATTTACATATAATTAGATAACGTGCAGAGTGTATCAGACACATTACCGAGAATTAATAATCATCCGTTATCTTAGATCAATATTTATGACGAATAAGGCGGCGAACCGGCAGAATCTTTAGACATGTCTTGCAAAACACTTGGCGATATTCTGCCTGTCTTTACATTTTCAATTCAATTCCGCCGAGGTCGACTTCGCCTTCTATTTTTTCGGGGGTCGATAAAATAAGTACCAATTGAGCACTGGGGTCGATGTAATCGACTTACCCTCTCTCCCGAGACTTCTATGCTTGTGCCAAAATTTAAAGTCGAAATTTAAGACACATAATGCTTCGAGCTAGCAGAATCTTTAGCACGCCGGGCAAAATGCTTAGCGGTATTTCGTCTGCGTTACGTTGTGAGTTCAAATTCCGCCGAGGTCGACTTTGCCTTTCATCCTTTCGGGGGTGATTAAATAAGTACCAGTTACTCACTAAGGTCGATATGATCGACTTAATCCGTTTGTCTGTTCTTGTCTGGGTAGCATTTTGCCCGTCTTTACATTTTCAATTTAATTCCGCCGAGATCGAGTTCGCTTTTATTTTTTGGGGGGTCGATAAAATGAGTATCAATTGAGCACTGTGGTCGATGTAATCGACTTACCCTTTCTCCCGAGACTTCTATGCATGTGCCAAAATTTAAAGTCTAAATTTAAGACAAATTATGCGTCGAGCTGGCAGAATCGTTTGCACGCCGGGCACAATTCTTAGCGGCATTCGGCCCGTCTTTCCGTACAGAGTTCAAATTCTGTCGAGGTCAACTTTAGCTTTCATCGTTTCATTGTCGATAAAATAAGTACTAGTTGAGCACTGGGTCGAAGTAATCATTTTAGAGTCATAGTTCATCTTACTTTCATTAATTCATGGCTTTGTTTTTTTACTAGGAAATGCCAGTGATATTACGAATATCATGTCCAAGTAGAACTTAGAAACAACTACGAAGGAGATGATGTTAAGATTTATGTAAGTAAGCTAGTTTTTATTAAACATAAATAGTCTGGGAATCTTTTATACCACCTCGTAATGTTATATCGTGCAAGAAGAAAACAAGTAGTAAATAGATGTCGTGCATCGTCATAGTAATTAAAAGTGAATTAGCTCTAAAATTACTTATTGGTGTAATAGAATATTAGCTATTCTTTAATTATTGTAGGAGTGGCTGTGTGGTAAGTAGCTTGCTTACCAATCACATGGTTCCGGGTTCAGTCTCACTGCGTGGCACCTTGGGCAAGTGTCTTCTACTATAGCCTCAGTCTTGTGAGTGGATTTGGTAGACGGAAACTGAAAGAAGCCCGTCGTATATATATATATATATATATATATATATATATATATATATATATATATGTACGTGTGTGTATTTGTTTGTGTCTGTGTTTGTTCCCCCAACATCGCTTGACAACCGATGCTGGTATGTTTACGTCCCCTTAACTTAGCTGTTCGGCAAAAGAGACCGATAGAATAAGTACTAGCTTTACAAAGAATAAAACCTGAGGACGATTTGTTCGAAAAAAAGGCGGTGCTCCAACATGGCCGAAGTCAAATGACTGAAACAAGTAAAAGAGTAAACATGTCTTCCTTTTAATCTATTTCGACATCTGATCGAAAATGGGAATGCCAGAGTTTGTTTGCTACAAAGATTCGGTCTGTAGGATTACTTCGACTTAGATTATAATTGTATTCGTTAGACTAACTTTACTTTGAATTGAGACGTATAAAATGAAAATTCGCACGTTTCTAAAACTACCAAATGTGACAAAGTAACAGCACAATCATGAACTCACGCTCACAAATACACACAAATATACTACTAAGAAAGAGAACATACACAGCACATTCACAAGTTTACTATCACAAGCATTCAAAAATACACACACACACATACAGACTCACACACGCACATTCATAGATCACGTATTTTAAGAAATCCACATCGCTTCTATCATCACAACATACTTCTATACAGTAAGTACGAACTTTAAAATAAATACTTATATCATGTTAAGTCATGAACTCCTTAACTAGTTTCATCGACCTCGACGTTTTTCCATATCATTTATTCTCTTATGCTATTCTATATTGCCACATTATCGCCCCATATGCGTGACATTTTCAACTATTTTGCTATACCTCTTATTATTTTCGATATCTCCTGTCAGGAATTCTTTCAAACCGCTTGTTCTGGCACCGTAATAAAAAGTTTTATACTTCTCTCTTCTAAGAGTACTAAATATCTAATAAGATTTCGGTTATTCACTTCTGTTATCTTTGTCTCATAAGTATAGTTCTTTATTTTGTAATACACAATGAGTATATCTTCCTTTCGGCAAACGCGTAACACTTATTTAAAGTAAGAATCGTGTTACCTTCCATATTGTTTCGTATCTATTACTTCTTAAATAGATTTATATTTGCCTTTCTGTTCGGTTTCTCTTTTCTTTTACCAACTTATATTCTAACAAGTAGGTATCCAAAATTCAGACTTTTGTATTCCTATCCTTCTCCAAACATTTTAATGGTATTACTTTGCCACACCTGCATCTGGCACTTCTTTTACTTAAAGTTGTTTTCTTTATGATTTCGACGATATATACTTTCATATTTCATATCTGTGTAGTTTTTTATTGATCGTCCCTAGACGTCTACTGATCCTGTTTGCTTTCGTTTCCACTCTTCCTTTTATTTCTAATAATACAATTTGTGTAGTGTATGTTTGCATTTGATTTTAACATTTATTTCATTTGATGTATCAAAGTTGGTTTTGTTGTTTTTCTCCATCAAAATTGAGAAAAGCCGATCAAAAAAATATTTCAAATGATATATTTGCCATCTCTTGTTTAGTTGGTGTTGCTGTTGTTGCACTTCTTCTTCTTCTTCTTCTTCTTCTTCTTCTTCTTCTTCATCATCATTACCTTCTTCTTCTGCTTCTTCTCCTTCTTTAACATTTTCCTTTTCTTTTTAATATTAATAATTATTATTGTTATAATAATAATAATAATAATAATACGGAATTAGAGATAGATATACAAGAAACAAGCACAGAAAAAGCTAGGCGCATGAAAACCCGTGCCAAAACTGCGGCCTTAGATATTCTGAATAATAAATGGCAAGAAAAACCTCTCTATGGCAAATACCCAAAGAGAGCGAATAATGCAGATATCGACAAAGCCCTGACCCATCAATGGCTAATGGGCTCTGGCTTAAAATCTGAAACAGAGGGGTTTATCATAGCAGATCAAGATCAATGCCTACCAACAAGAAACTACCAGGCCAACATATTAAAGAACGGCAGTAGCCCAACATGTCGTGTATGCCGACAACAAAATGAAACCATTGACCATGTTGTCTCCAAATGCAGTCTTCTAGCGCCTACAGAGTACCTCAGTAGGCATGATAGAGCTGCACAATATATTCACTGGGTAATTTGCAAAAACCTGGATATGCCCCATGAAAAAAAATGGTGGGAACACAATCCACCTCCTGTGCTTGAAAATGACCACATCTCACTCCTCTGGAACTTCACCATTCAAACTGACAGGAAGATAGATGCAAATAGGCCAGACATTTTATTGAAAGAATTCAGACAAAGAACATGCCTCCTCATTGATATGACTGTCCCAATCGATATAAACGTATCTGTCAAGACCTACCAAAACTGAGCAAATATAAAGATCTTGAAATAGAAATCAGCAAAATGTGGAAGCTGAAGACTAAAACAATACCTGTTGTCATAGGTACCCTGGGAATGATAGCGAAAGGGACTGATTGCTACCTAACTCAGATACCAGGAAACCCCAAAATGGCAGAAATTCAAAAGATAGTGCTCATGGGAACTGCTCATATCCTACGCAAAATACTCTCTATGTAATCCCAAGGTTTAAAACAAAATTTTTATTTTTATCTATTTTTTTTTATGTATTAGACATTCACTAGTACAACACCAAAAAAAAAAAGGAAAATAAAAACCCCAAATATATGGCACAGAACTTCCAACCTGTTGTCTCTTGAGGTCTCTGGGTGAGACTTGGAGCCAACTTGTACAGACATAAAGCAAAAGTCAAACATAGAATAATAATAATAATAAATAATAATAATAATAATAATAATAATAATAATAATAATAATAATGATAATAATAATAATAATATATTACATTCTCGATGTGTCTGAGCCAAGTGCTGCTCATATTTTGTGCCAGTAAAATTTATTATTTGCTTGACTCTGCCGGTATTTCTTAGTTACCATGATTTGTTTTATGTGAAAAGAAGCATTTTTTTTATATATATACTTTTCTAATGAAGCCACTAAAAACATACTGCATCGTTCATTTTCTAACCACGGATGCAAGAATACGTGCCTTTATGATGGTTTTAAATTTTGATGTATGTAAAAAATAGTTAACCTAATAATCAAGAATAATATAGTATAATATAGTATAATAGTATAATAATATAGTATAATATATAATTATGTAGTATATTACATAACTTAGTATATTAGTATATAATGTAATATATTACATAACCAAAAGTTTGGAACAATTTTTCGAAATTTAAAATTATTATGTCCATATACAATTCGATTCAGTTTTATACAACTTAGAGGTATACATATCTAATAACTAATCCAATATTTCAATTCTAATTTTCGTACCTATGTTCCAAACTTTTAGCCAAATAATAATATATTGCAAATATATTATAACTTTGGCCAAATAAAATATAAAAATACTAATTTTTATACCTGTTCCAAACTTCTGGCCACGAAGGTACACATTTTGGTTTTCGTAATTATCCCAGTGATCTCTACAACAGCCATATTATATAGTCTGTAAGGCGGCGAGCTGGCAGAAACGTTAGCACGCCGGGCGAAATGCGTAGCCGTATTTCGTCTGCCGTTACGTTCTAAGTTCAAATTCCGCCGTGATTGATTTTGCCTTTAACTTTGTCTGTCCTTGTTTGTCCCCTCTATGTTTAGCCCCTTGTGGGTAGTAAAGAAATATATATTCATACATTAAAAGAGTAATATGTTTTTGAACCCCGAACCAATTTTTTATATTCATTCCTGTGTGAAAGTATACTGCTATATTGTAGTATGTCTACATGTACCATGATATTTTTTACGTCTGTGTACATTCAAACACAAGAAGACATTTCGCTGCGAAAAAAGTCCATTTCTCGTTACATGTACATTTATTTTATTCAAAACTATTTAGCATATCCTTTTACTCTTCTCTCAAAATTAAATGGATTTATTCCCTTCTAAATATCTACCTATATCTGGATTACTTCATATTTCACTATAATCAGTAGTATCATTGCTACAATTATTTCAAAACGGTACATCATTTGCAGTTCTATCCTACGAAATGTCTTTGGCAGACAGAAGGGAACCGTTTATTTGTCTTGCAATACGTTGAGGAATTAATCCCTTATAAATTTTTATTCATATCTGTACAACATTTAACTTTCACACCAATCATTAAAACGAATAACTTATCCTATCGATTGTGTTATACATATCATATTGTGCATAATACGTAAATATAACGACATTTTATTATTGTGATACAGTAAGTGAATACAAGTCTGTCTATGAAAGAAAACTATCTAAATTTCAAAACTAAAACGTAAAAGATAAAATGTCATTGGTCGGTTTAATGCGAAAACGGACGCTATTGGTTTTATAGATTCAAAATAGAGGACAATGGATATCAAATGTATAATGTTTATATATTAGATAATAACTAAGCGATGGGAAAATAAATGTTATGACATAGCGCAAAATGAAATACAGAAATTAATAGAAGATGAGTTACGACTTTTATTACAAATAGGATCAACAAACGTACGTATATTGTTTAATTTCTAGTAAGATACAGCGTGTTTGTGTCATGTCAAATGCTTCTTTTGTAAGCATAACATGGTAGAAACTGCGTAATGAGCAAAACAAAGGGGTTTAATTATTAGTTTTATATAACTGTGTGCAGTAAACGTATGATTGGATTAACAAGAGTATAATTACTAAGTCTGTGATGGAATCTGTTTGATGACGATACTGCTGGCTATGGTTATCGAGGTTAAAATTGTTAATCTATGTAGTCAGTGCATGGAAGTTTATACAAAGCTGACCGGCAAGATTATCTAAACTCTTGTGTATATTCAAAATAAAATATAACTCTTAAATAGGGGGTGAGGTAATTTCAATAACTTACAAATCAAATTTACTGGGGTTTGAACTATTAAAACATCTATATGTTTCATAGTTAAAACTGAAGGAGCGAAAACTTATCCCAGAATAACATCAGTATTTAATGAAAATATCAAGGGACGTGTTGAGTATAGGAAGAAAAATCGCAATATACATAAAGTAAAAATAAACGTATTACTTAACTATAGTTTGTGGTAAATATATAAATGTTACATGCACTCAAATTGTGAGTAATAACGTATGTCATGTTAACTAGAAATGTTATAAAATGCCGCAGTAACCTAGCGTTACATCATCTGAAAATGAGGGAGGTGAGTAGAAATTAGATTAGATTCAAGTATAAATAGCGTGTTATTAATTCTACTAAATTAAAATTAAATGGAACGTTTCTAGGAACCTGGTTTGATACTAGGAATAATAATATTAGTAATTTACAGAAAAGAAGTGAAGATTGATTTCTAACGCTAACAGATTATTAAAAGCTTTCAAATTATGTAAACATGCTGTTTCGCCGTGGGCGAATTCGATTAAGTATGAGCTATATTCTGTAACAATTACTAATGCGTTTTCTAATAAAAATAGGTATATGTTTTAACATATTCTTTACGAGGGAAATATGAAAGCCTATAATGGTTTTAAAAATAGCCTAATTAAGGGTTTGTGATCTTAAAGGATTAGCAAACAATCATCAGATATAACATCCGC
Source organism: Octopus sinensis (assembly GCF_006345805.1). NCBI lineage: Eukaryota > Metazoa > Mollusca > Cephalopoda > Octopoda > Octopodidae > Octopus > Octopus sinensis. Next base: position 11,587,100 of record NC_043008.1, read on the forward strand.
CCACATACTTCTTGGGTAGATGTCATAATTGGTAATTGTAGAGAAGGATGTATGTCGAGGTGAATTATGGTCACATTCTAAATGTGAATCTGATTAGACTTGATATTAAGAACAATATTAAGTTTAGAAAATGATATACATGGGGAAATAGATTTCAATCGAATTGAATGCTCTGGTTATATACAGAATATATGATATTACAAATAATACAGAAGGAGTAATATACCAAAATGCAACGTTTCTTACAAGGGAAGCATACGAATTATGGTTAAGTATCATATAATATACGGGTTAGTCAATAAGTAAGAAAAAATAGCTACGAATTACGATGGGTTTAAGTTCAAAGCAGCAAATACAAAGATTTACATGAGAAAAATTTAATATAATGTAATAAAATACAATCGAAAGATTGTAATATAATATAATATAATATATTATATAATATAATAATAATATATAATATACTATAATATAATATAATGTAATATAATATAATATAATATATTATACACACAGGCAAACACATACAGAAACACAGACACACAACACACACACACACATATATATGGGGGAAATATAATAGGTGATTAACAAGCTACAGACCTAACGCTATAATCTTGGAAAAAGTATATACGAATGTTTACCTCATAGACTTAAGTGTTTATTTAAGGGATTCTCGCTTCTTAATCCTCCGATATATATAAAATACTGTACTAAGAAATTTTTAAATATTATTCTACTATATATATATATATATATATATATATATATATATATATATATATACATACAAATGTGCGTGTGTGTGTGTGAGCGCGCGCATTCTTGTCAATGTATATATATATAGTTTGCTCTTTTGTTTCAGTCATTTGACTGCAGCCATGCTGGAGCACCGCATTTGGTCGAGAAAATCAACCCCAGGACTTATTATTTGTAAGCCTAGTACTTATTCTGTCGGTCTCTTTTGCCAAACCGCTAAGTTTCGGGGACGTAAACACACCAGCATCAGTTGTCAAGCGATGTTGGGGGGACAAACACAGACACACAAACATACATATATATATATATATATATATATATATATACGACGGGCTTCTTTCAGTTTCCGTCTACCAAATCCACTCACAAGGCTTTGGTCGGCCTGTGGCTATAGTAGAAGACACTTGCCCAAGGTGCCACGCAGTGGGACTGAACCCGGGACTATGCGGTTGGTAAGCAAGCTACTTACCATACAGCCACTCCTGTATACACATAGCAGGAAGGAGAAAATGAAAACGCAGATAGATGCACTTTAAAATATTGTTCGACAGACACATTAACATCATCAAATACCCTTTGAATATTTCAAACATTCCAGAAATAAATTATTCCGAGTGACACGGACATTGAGAATAACGATTTTATCTGTTAATGTATAACGAATTAGATGCGAATTTCTTCCTTTGGGCAATTATTCTAATTGAACACCGATATATTTAAAGGCTGCATAATTAAACGTTGGTTTGAAACATTGCTTTAATTTCGCCTCCAGAAACGTATATGGCAGAATATTTTAGATATATCACGGCCTTCTCGTAGATGTATGCGAATAAAATTTGCTTCGATGTGGTGGAACGTGTAAATATTCATTTGAAATCGAGAAAAAAACTATGCCTCTGCTCATGTTAATGATTGCACTTTTAAAAATGTCTCGCATTGATTTCTTTAATGGTCGGTAAAAACACAGCAGGAACAAATAAATAATTTCAAGTACACACGCATACACATATACACACTCACTCACTCACACATATATACGCATATATGTATGTATGTATGTATGTATGTATGTATGTATGTATGTATGTATGTATGTATGTATATATATATATATATATATATATATATATATATTATATATATATATATATATATATATACATATATATATATGAATCCTTAAATCCTTAAAAATGTTTCAGCCTGAAAGCTGCGGCCGTGCTGGGGCACCACCGTTGAAAGAGCTACACTAGTATGTGAAACTACCTCGGATACGTGGCACTTGGTCAACATGGGAGTTCCAGGCCGCTACCCGCATCTGTATTTTCTGCCGAGAGGTAGGTTCATCTGGAACCCCTGACAAGAAGAGATCCAATTTAATTTTAAAGAAACCCATATCCACACCATGCTGGGCTCTAAACTTTGTATATATACATACATACATATATATATTATATTAAATTAGAGATAAAATTTTAATACTTTTGATATATATTTAAAATAATATAAATTAATTAATTTTATGTATTAATTTTAAGTTTTTCATTGTTTGATTTGCCTAATAGTGGTTTTACCTCTAATTTAATGTAATATAATATTTTACTATAAAATTGGATTCAATCCTAAATCTGATTTTTCCCTGTAAGTTTGGATTTATTCCCTAATATTTTATTATGTATATATATATACATATATATGCATGCAAAGTTTAGAGGACTGACCACTAAAGTGAACAGTCTATATGCTAAACATAGACGTCAAATCACTATTACCACGAAAAATGTGTTCTCCAGAAAAATCTCAGCAAAAAAATACAAAACAAAATCTAAAAATAAGCAAGACAAATGAAAATATACGAAATAGAAAACGAATACCTATGTACCTATGTTTTTTATTTTAGATTTCGTATATTTTCATTGGTCTTGCTTATTTTTAGTGAACCCGGTTAGCAATCCAATACGGTAGTGTGTAATGCAGAGGTACTCTATGCAAGTTCGAAACTTCTATGCAAACTGTTAACCCGACCAGAAGGGAAAGGAGTTCTTTCAATTTTTTCTGGTCGTAATGATATCATATATAATGCAATCAATCATGCGTTAATTACATAGAGGGAAGCAAGCCAGTGTTTTCTCAATCACTGTTATTCCCATTTGGAATCGTATTATTTCGTAGGAGTTGTGTTTGTACATAGGAACATACCAAACGATTTTTTTTATAGGCGCTGTCCATGTCAAACAATTAATCAAAAATATTGATTTCACCTACCAATTCTGTAAGACAGCGGAAATTTCTCGGGTTCATTTATGACCGTGTATATCAAATGTATGTATATGCCGGAGATATTACAGCTGAAAACTGATTAAACTCCACACGATATATCACACAGAATGGCGGTGAGCTGGCAGAAACGTTAGCGCGCCGGGAAAAAGCTTAGCGGTATTTCGTCTACCGTTACGTTCTGAGTTCAAATTCCGACTTTGCCTTTCATCATTTCGGGGTCGATAAATTAAGTACTAGTTACGCACTGGGGTCGATATAATCGACTTAATCCGTTTGTCTGTCCTTAATTGTCTGTGGGTAGTCAAGAAATAGATATATCACAGAGAAGTAGTTTGGCCCCTATGTTTTACCAGCACCTGACCATCAACCCTTACATCTCACTTTCACCCATTCTCTATCAAAAATATTCATTTCCCTTTCTCGGTAGTTTTCCTTCATTTCTTTATCGTTTCTAAATTCCATCTCCCATACGAGTCTCTGTCCCCTATCTGTCAATTTCACAAATATTTATGAACTCATATATTTACACACAGGATTTTATAAAGAACCATTATACGCCGCTTCGTGGGAATTCCGGCTTCGATGTCATGATTCGTCGAGTGGATTATTAGGAAATGCAATTTGAAACCCAATAAAGTTCTGTTAAATGCTTTCGGAAATTGCAACGGAACTTACATGCATGCCTTTAGGCTACAAGAGCTAACATAATAGCCCTCAGTATTACTCAGTAATATATCTATGAAATCCGTCAGTCAATTATATAAACAACATTGTTCCCAATATGCAGTCCACAATTATGCGATGAGTAATCAATAACTTGGGACAATATATATGTGTGTATTGTCCATATATATATATATATATAAATTATACATACATACATACTTAAATGCATACATATATATGTATATAGAGGAATTTTTTGTGTAATGAGATAAAAAACCAAGGGTGTGTAGATATTGGAACATTTATGGATAGAAGGTCTTACAGTTGTTTCCAGGATATATATTAATTATATTCCTTCTTCGTAGACGGCGTGAGAGTATGGTTAAGTCATAGTTAGTTTAGATGTGATACAAAATAGAATGTGAGGTGGAGGAAAGAAAATAGATGCAAGATATGTATGGATATTGAAGTTGTAAATCCCTTTTTTTAGGCAGAATGGTATATATGTAATATTCCAATACCCTATGAGTCCAAAAGTCCAACAGAGTTTAAAATGGGTCCTTCGAAATATACAGATTATACACTATGTAAGATTGCCTTGTGAGTGAGATCCAGCATATATACATATATATATACGTATGTATGTACGTATGTATGTATGTATCTATGTATGTATGCCTCAGTAAAGCTGGACTCAAGAGCAATCTTCGTTGTCATAAAGCGAGACAGATGAGTGACAACCTGGCCACTGGTGGTGGTGTTACACACCATACTAATTATGCCTCTCAGGCATGTGGAAGAGAGTGTAATTCGGCAGGAGGACTTAAACGGCATGCAAAGGTACGTGAAGCCCAGTTACAACTACAGCCGGCTATTACCAGTAAAGGTCTTAGTTGCCAATTTTGTAAAAGACATTTTAGATCTTTAGCTGCTTTAAAAAGTGACATTCGAGCACAGGACCAATAGCAGTTAAGCTTCGTGCAATGGCCATACTCGATAACGAGGGGGCAGCCATCATCATGTATGTATGTATGTATATATCCACAGGTCGGAATGTTTGCAAACAGGCCGAAACTGCTGCGTATCCGAACGAAAAGTAGATGTACATAAATTGGTTCTCGTGTAATATTTTGTTCAGCATTATGTATTAGGTCTTCCGTATCTTATTTCCGCACCTCACTGGTTTAATGTGCATTGTTAATACAATGCTTGCTGATATCAACATATTCAATGACTACCTTAAATCTATAAGTTTCTGAAATGGTGTCTGTAGGAAAGCTGAACAATTTTTGTATCAATATTGATCAGACCCGATGTCATCTGCTACTCCCAATGGTCGGAATGCTGAGTAGATTATGATGTATGAGTGCAAGAGAAACACGATAGCATCATCGCTACATTAGTGCCTCTCATCCCCCAGCTGTGTGCTGTCCTTATGCTGATGCATTTATATATCCTTGTAATCTTGTATTAGATGTGCCTCAGTTCCGGATCACTATCCGTCACCTTGTTATTTCTAATTCCATGTAATTTCATATTCTGTGTGTTCTCAATTATCTCCGATCCTGATTTATTCACCGAATGTGATTTTCCCACAAGGGAATTTAGACGTGGTACACTATAAAATTATGCTTTCACTATATACTCTCTGATACAGGAAAAGGACGGAAAATCGAAAATAGACATTGGAAGGCCGGAATATAAACTAAAATCTGTTGATATAACTGATGTCATGTTTATCTCACATTCCTAGTTTCTACAGAAGTGGTTTATAGATGACTTAATCGACTTTCTGGAAATGAGCCGTTATTGACTTCGCATGATCTCTTTCATTCTCCTACTTCATCTACCGTTACCTCCAATATGATGTTTGAAATCTCGCAGCATCCATATTCCTATCGCTATTAATATTTACGATTAATTTTGTTTTTGTCATCAATACATGCAGGAGAGCAATTATTAAATACCTAGGACATTTTGTTGACTACATTTTTACTGAAACTTGTACCGATAATCTGCAGAAACTCTGGAATCATTTCGGAATAACTCTTGGAATTCAATACTCAGCGTTTCAGAATTAAAATTTAAATACTGCCGTATTATTGCATCGACAAGACCACAAGATGTTGTTATACACCGCTTGTCAAAATGCGCTTCTAATTTTGTCCCGATAACTAATAATTTAAAGATAAACATTGCGAAAATATTCATAAGGTCTCATCTGCCTGACTCGCTAATAATTTTCGAGCGGGCAAGACAATTAGAGACAAATAGAATAAGAGCTGCAGGTGTTTCTACAGAGGTACTGAAATCTAATGGCCAGTAAGAGTTTTGGGCACGATATAAAAAAAAGAAAGGAGAAAACGAAAACACATTCATAGTATTAAACATTTAGAAAATTACTTAAAAGAAATGATCATATAGGCGCAGGAGTGGCTGTGTGGTAAGTAGCTTGTTTACCTACCACATGGATCCGGGTTCATTCCCACAGCGTGACATCTTGGGCAAGTGTTTTCTACTATAGCCTCGGGTAGACCAAAGCCTTGTGAGTGGATATGGTAGACGGAAACTGAAAGAAGCCCGTCTTATATATGTGTATATATATGACCTTGCAGGTGGGGCCCAGGTAGAATTTTCTTCTCGTCGAGTAACCCATCCCGCTCAAAAGGTCCCTGAATGAGGGTTGTTTAAGTATGTTGAACGAACCACCCATGTTTCAGGAAGTGAATTATCCAAAACCCAAGGAATCCCTCTCATCACATGGCTATGATGCTCCCCCACTACTTCTGCCCGTGATCAGAGATGCACATATCGTCAGCCACTAAGGGACATGGTCAACTGGTTAAGGTCAAATAACTGACAAGCAAATCTGTGGTATTGAGCAGAATATTTGCTGAAGGCCATCTTTTATACCAAGATAAACCCAAAGTACATGATAACACTTCCCATCAGTTAAGATCAGAAGCCACGAGAGCCACTGCCTGGAACTGCATCAGGGCATAAGCTACTGCATCAGGGCATGATTCTACATCTGGGCATGGTACTGCACCAAGGCATTTATTATTATTATTATTATTATCATTATTATTATTATATTATTATTATTATTATTATTATTATTATTATTGTTGTTGTTGTTGTTGTTGTTGTTATTATTATTATTAACATCACTATAGTTATTATTACTATTATTATAATTATCATTATTATTATTAATAATAGTAGTAGTTGCAGCAGTAGCAATAGTAGTAGTAATAGTAGTAGTAGTAGTAGCAGCAGCAGCAGTAGCAGCAGCAGCAGCAGCAGCAGCAGTAGCAGTAGTAGTAGTAGTAGTGGTAGTAGTAGTTAAGGCAACTGCTGTAGTTATGTTGAGAGTCTGCTTTGAGGTTACCATAGTGCATAAGTACACCACATGGAGTTGTATATTAATGAATCTGCTATTTTTACAAATTAAGTAGGGAAAGTATTCAGGGACCTACCAAGAGAATATTTACAATATTTCCTAATACAATAATCCAAATTATATCGTACTGTACTTTCTTTTAGAAGGCATATACGTTTCCATATTCTATTACTATTATAGTTTATTTTTTATTTTTTATTTATAGACACAGCAGAATATTAAACGGTAAAAATATAGATTATGAAGGATTGCAAAAATATACAAAACACGATAAAATATAAGTACATCTTGTTCAAGTTAGTGAATACCCATTTACTTATCGAGGTGGAAATAGAAGAAATTCCCGCCAGATTAATTTTTCTGAAAATACAATGAAGCATCTCCGAAACGAAAAGATCGATAATTTCATAACGGAATTTTTTTATCGCTATTATGTAAAAAGAACAAATATTACGAATGCTTAGAAACACATAAACAAGTACTGAATCATACACACACACACACAAACACACATACACATAGTTGCGTATTTATTTGTGCATGCATACATAAATCTCTCTCTGTCTCTCCCTGTCTGTATATATATATATATGCATGTATAAATATATATATATATATATATATATATATAATATATATATATATATATATATATATGTTTATATTTCTATATCTTGCTCTATATTATTCTCTTTTTCTCTGTATATATATATATATATATATAATATATATATATATATATATATATATATATATATATATATATATATATATTATATATATATATATATATTATATATATCTTTATATATATATATAAAGAGAGAGAGAGAGAGAGAGGGAAAGAGACATACACTCACGTATATATAATTATATATATATATATATACATACAGAAAGAGTGAGTAAAAGATATATATATATATTATATATATATATATAGAGAGAGAGAGAGAGAGAGAAAGAGACATGCACTCACGCATACATAAGTATATGTATATATATATATATATATATATAGCTATATACACAAACACACATATATATATATATATATATATATATATATATATTATATATCTACATTCTTCTCTATTTTTTACTCTTTCTTTCTGTATATATATATATACGTATATATATATATATGTATATATATAATATATATATATATATCTTACTATCTATCTATCTACCTATATATATATATATATATATATATATATATATATATATGTGTATGTATATGTTATATTACATGCAGCAGACATATACATTCATATATATATGTATGGTTGTATAATACTCGTGTGACTATGCATGCAAGTGTACAGTTTTGTATTCAGCTTTAGTTGTATTAAAATAACCACATAATAGAAATGCTAGCGTGCTATGAAAATAAAATACCAAATAGTCATACGATTTAGAGCTTTATATCTGATTTCCTTTTAACCGACAATAGATGTAAATCCAATAGAATAGAAATGTGTAATACATAGTTTTTTCTCTCCATGTGAATGATAAATTAGAGAATAAGTTTAAGAGTTAAGTGTTTGTAAAGGCATTCAGAAAATTTCTAATGCTTCACATCTCATGTAACTACTTTCCGATTACCGAAAGCATAAATAGCTGACGCTGAATAATAGAAGCGAGGAAATATGCAGAGATGAAATTCATTTTGTAAAGAATAGCAATGAAGTTACTTACGAGAGAAACGACGTAAGAATCTACGTTGAAGACATGTTATTGATACAGACAGAATGGTGGCAACATCTTAGTGATTTTTCTTTATTGGGAAGCACGTAACGCCAAAGCATATGCAGAAAGTCACATATTTGCTTGCTCTTCATAAACGTATGTAACATCTTGTGATTGTCTATCATAAAGAAAATTTCTGACGAAAATAATAAAATAATGGAAACTAAAAATATCTTTAGTATCACGTTCAGGACAAAATCGTATTTGAAATTAACCTATAATTTATTTCTGAAATACTGTTCACCAATCATATTTTGGTATATGTATATATATAGTCTACGTAATATTTATCTACTACCGATAGGTATTATTGCATAACCTTTCTCTTTGATAATTATACACTTTTGTTTTTATACGCCCTGGCCTATTCTCCACTTTTTAGGAGGAGGTAGCCCCAACAAGACACGCACCAGGCATTCCATTCACTCCCCAGCTCAAAGAGGCGAGCATTAATCAATAGTTTCTTTTCCTGGTGCGATTTCATCCAGTCGTTTTGCACATAGGTTGCGTGAAATGGCTCCAATCGCAAATATTTCACAAACTTTATTGTATAATGAATAAATGTTTAAAGTTTATATGCTATGTATGAAAATGAAGAATGAGGAATTTGTCAAATATTTGACAACAACCTCTACAAAATGAGATACAAATCACCAAATTTCGTCAGTGGAAATAAAAAAAAAACTTACCATTTAACCAGATATCTATCTATCTATCTATTTATCTATCTATCTATCTATCTATCTATCTATCTATCTATCTATCTATCTATCTATCTATCTATCTATCTATCTATCTATCTATCTATCTATATATCTAACTAACTATCTATCTATCTATCTATCTATCTATCTATCTATCTATCTATCTATCTATCTATCTATCTATCTATCTATCTATCTATCTATCGCTCTCTATCTATCATGGATGGATGGATGCATATGTATATATATATATATATAACTTAGAATATCTTAGAAAGGTTTTGACCTGTATTGGCCCAGGCCATGTCTAATTTAATAGCACCACCTGGCGAAGTCTTTCAATTCAGGATTTGGGCACCAAGGCCCATTCGAGCAGAGAGTTATTGTTTGCGGAGACATATCCGGGTGTGGGTGATTTGTCCGGGACTGTTTGAAGGAATTTGTCCAAACACTTCTTGAATTTTGTGTGGTCAGTTTCTGTTTTGACGTGTCCTGGTGAAATGTTGAAGAAAGCGGGTCCAATTGAAGTGAAATAATTGTGCCATATTGTTTTTATGAGATGCGATTTAGATTTTTGTTGTGGACGGATGGCACGTGGTCCAGGCCTTGGATTTATTTTGAAGGTGATGCCAACATCATTCGGACAGTGCTGATGGAATATGTTCCACATCATACAGATAATGTAGCGTTCACGGCGTCGTTGGAGTGAATACAGTTTTAGCTTTTCTAGTCTACCCTAGTAGTCGAGGTCTGACATGCCATCTATCTTTTTTGTGATTGACATTTGGGGAGCTTCAATTCTCATAATATTTTGTTTCCTGTAGGGAGATCACACTGGACAGCAGTATTCAAGGTGGGGTCGGGCAAAATTGGAGACGAGAAGGATAATGGTGTGGGAATCTCTCGACTGGAAGGTTCTGAGAATCCAGGAACACATTCTGCAGGCCATGTCGACTTTGCTGCTTATATGTGTAGTCCAGCTTATGTTGTTGTCCACAGTTACACCCAAGTTTCTGATGTTGTTAGACGCCATGAGAATTTCTCCAGAAATGTATATATATTTATTTATTTATGTATATATACATATACACACATATAGTCATACACACACATATAGTTGGATAATTAAATACATATACATACACTCGCACTGATGCTCACGTATGTCTCTAATATGTATATGTATGTATATATATGTGTGTAATATAATACATATATAGACATTTGTCTCTCTCTCTCTGTATATATATATATATATATATATATATATATATATATATATACATACATATATACATACACACAAATACATACATACATACGTACATACATACATACATACATACATACATACATACATACATATATATATATATATATATATATATATATATACATACATATATACAGACACACACATACATACTTACATACATACATACATAAATACATATATATATCTATATATATATATACACATAAACTGCTCCTGTGACAAGAGAAGATAAAATGTTGCTGGAGGTTATAGACGTGTGTTTCTTTTTTTTTAGTTCTTATGAAATTTAAATTGCATTAAATCTATTATTTTAATGACATGACAGTAATGTTTCTAAAAAGAGGAATACTTCGTTTTATATATTTTTTACCGAAAATATAATTCTTTAGGCCTTTTGAAGTTTAATGAAGACAATGATATACGGAGAAATGTAAAGTAACTTAACAGAGTTGCTAGGAATAAACTTTAACGTGTGGATTAAATATCAGAAATTCAGCATAAAATGCAAACTATCGTCGCCATTCGACAGCTTTTCAACCAGATATCATATATCAGCAGTGACCCTGGATTGAGAGACATATGAATGTATTTCATTTATAATGTTGAATATTTTTAATAATAATGATTGATTCCACATTAGGTCCAACTCCCTAAATTCGGAGAAGGGGGTCGTCAATTGCATGGATTCTAGTACTTAATTTGTACATATTTTTGACCCCCAAATGATAAAAAGTAACGTCGTCCTCAGCGGAATTTGATCACGGAATGTAAAGAGAGACGTGATGTTACTAAGCATTTTCTCTCCTCCATTAACGCTTCTACTAACTCACACTGATAATAATAATAATGATGAAAATGATAATGATGATGATGATGATGATGATGATGATGATGATGATGATGATGATGGTGATGATAATAATGATGATGATGGTAGTGGTGGTGATGACGATGATGATAATAATAATAATAATAATAATAATAATAATAATAATAATAATAATAGTAAAATATTCTTTCTACAATCTTGGGGCAAGTGGGTTATTCGATTATAGCGATCCCAGTGCGCAACTGGTACTTATTTTATTGACCCCGAAACGATGAAAGGCACAGTCGACACCAGCAGAATTTGAACTAAGAAGAAAATGCCGCTATGCATTTTGTCTGGAGGGCTAAAGACTCTGAGAGGTTGGTGCAATGATAGGAAATAATGATAATACTGATGCTGCTGCTCAGACCCCCTTCAGTCATGACTGACCAGGGGATTGCACCTAGAAAGTTACCCTCCCAGGCACAAGTCCGGGCAAGGTTGTTTTGTGGAAGCCCAACAGTCGCCCATGCATACCAGCCTCCCCTCTCCACGCCACCAATGTTATCCAATGAAAGCCAACAGCAGATACAGCTTGGCACCTGTGACGTCGCAACTCCTTTCTACAGCTGAGAGAACTGGAGCAAAATGAAATAAAGAGTCTTGCTCAAGAACACAACGCACAGAACGGTCTGGCTCGCGATCGTAAGCTCGACGCTCTAACCACTGAGCCATGCGCCTTCACAATAATAATAATGATGATGATGATAATAATAATAATAATAATAATAATAATAACAACAACAACAACAATAACAATAATAATAATAATGATAATAACAATAATAGTAATAATAATAATAATAATAATAATAATAATAATGATAATGATGATGATGATGATGATGATCGTGGTGGTGATGATCGTGAAGCACCCTCCAGTCGAAGAGGACCTGTAGGCGTTCAGCTAAAGCCGAATGACTTGCAGAAATGTTTTGTTTATAGTGATCAAGTATGTGCTGTAAATGGGTTCACTCTCGTTGTTTGAACAAGTAGAGGGTGTATCAGGCGGCAGGTGTTGTAGCGATCGCAGAGCAGCGGGAGGTGAAGTGTTTTGCTCAAGAACGCCACGCACCACGCGGTCTAGGTAATGCGTCTAGTTGAGGATGATGGTGATGATGATGTTGACGATGACAACGACGGCGATGAGGATAATGGCAATGATAATGATGAGGATAATAACAGACACATCGGTAAGATAATAAAAGTAAAACTCAATCAAGATATAGAAATTTAGAAATTCCTCAATAAAAAAAACTTTATTTACATCAGGTGTCTTGGGGAAATTTCGAACTTGGATTCTCATTCCCAAGGTGTTTTTCGATGTAATTTATCATTATTATTATTCTTGTTGTTATTATTTTTGTTGTTGTTATTATTATTATTATTATTATTATTATTATTATTATTATTATTATTATTATTATTATTATTATTATTATTATTATTATTATTATTATTATTATTATTATCATCGTTCAGGTCACTGCTTGGTATCGAACTCGGAATATTGGGGTTAGTAGCCTGCGCTCTTAACCACAACGCCATATGACCGTGGGTGTAGTCATATGGCGGTGATATGGCGTAGTGGTTAACAGCGCGGGCTACTAACCCCAAGATTACGTGTTCGATACCAAGCAGTGACCTGAACAATAACAACAACTATAATAATAATAATAATATCCAAAAATACCTTAGGAATGAGAACCCAGGTTCGATATTTCCCTAAGACACCTGAAGGAGGCTGGAGGGTATATCAGCCGAAACGTTGTGTTAACAACAAGCAAAAGGAGGACAAATATCCGTCGAAGGTAAATAATGTAAATAATGTAAATAATGTACATAATTCCTCATCTTTTAAGTATAGAACTGAAAGAACACTTTTATAGAGTGAAGCGGAGTCGTAAAGAATAAATTATATGGGGAACGCAAGACACAAGCAATTGACTGGAAATGTTGTAGACAGATAAAGCGATATAAGGGTTATTATATATCTAAGCGTCTTTAGAAGTAGAGAAGACAAGTTTTGGTTCCTGTGAAGAAGAAAAGTATGAAACACTCTTGAAAGATTTAATTAGCCAAGAGTTATTCAGAGAGCGTGGCCGACATGAACTTGACGAAAAACTCTCTTCTACTTTATTCTTGTCTATAGCTGTCACTTTACTAAAGCCAACAAAAGGTTCTCTAATGTTTTCTATTTAGCAAAACACACCACATATTGATGATAATGGGCTCTCGAGTATTAACGTTAATTTGATTCTTGAAATATTCCCGCTGGGAAGGACGTGTTTTTCTTCCAGTAACTAGATACATATATATTCGTTTTCCATATGTGTGTGTGTGTGTGGTGTGTGTGTGTTTATCTTTGTGCGTACGTGTGTGTTTGTGGTTCTTCTATATATTACTTTGGCGGTGAATTATTATACTAGAGGTTTTATTATATTGATACTACACTTGACTTATTTTGCAAGCTTGTGGGGGATGTTGTTATACGTTTGTTCCTTTTTGGCATCTTCCCTCGATGCAGTGGTTCATGTTTGTAATCAATTTTTTATTTTCATTTCGATGTGTCTGTTGCCGTTGTTAATATTAACACTGGTCACTTCTATCGGAGAAAGTGGTTGGTCTGTTATCTAACTTGAGTATTTCCTCACTGACATCTGAATGGTGTTTCCGACCCTTCAGCAACTACGGTTTTCTGCTCCGTATTAATATAATACCGCTATATCAAGAACATATTCCAGAGAAATACACAATTCCTTTGATATTTCCGTTGAATTTCGGATGGAGGGACATTATATTATATAAGATCCCACCACTCTGCCACCAGCCTGCTGTATTTTTCCTTTCGACTTATTTTAGAGCATAGTTGAGTCCATAAAATAGGATTTGACTACACTTCCATTTAGAGCACAGTTGAAGCTATCTTTTCGTGCAAGAAGGTTTATGTTCCTATAACCTGTGTTAATTTAGTAAGCCTTTAAAATGGAAGATAAGAATGTTCCTTTTCGGCACTTGATGCTTTGGGAACCAGACAAAAATTAATGTAGCTCGGCTGGGATGTGTTACCCCACCCTCCATATTCACCAGACGTTGCCCCTTCGGATTTCCACTTATTCAGCTCTCTGCAGAATAGTCTTAATGGTAAAAATTTCAATTCCTTGGATGACATAAAAAGATACCTTCTTTGCCACGAAACCACATCAATTCTGGGAAGAGAGTATTTTCAAGTTAAAGGAGAGATGGAGACGCATTGTGCAACAAAATGGTTCGTATTCGGTTGATTAATGATTTAATGGTAAGTATTTATTGACCTTTTTCTTTCCTTTAAAAAGGCACGAACTTTTCGGACAACCCAATAGTTACCTGTTATTCTTGTTGGCGGTGTCTCCGCAACTGCCGTGTACGTTTGTATCCGAAAGGATATCTGTACGTGTACCTCTGTTTTTGCACACAGTATCTATTCCTAGTTTAATGGATAGATGATATATAAAACAATAACACAAAGATTGAATATTTGAATGTTCCATTAAGCGTTCCTAAAATCCTAAATTTCTTTATATCTATGACTTCGACAAATCAATTCAAAATTGAAGTATTCACTCTTTCACATTAATATTTCATTTCTTTTAACTTCTATATCGAGTTTATTTCACTTTATATAATTTGTGTCCATGTATTATATATTATTTCCCAATTTGGATATCGTTTTCCAAACTCAAATCTTATGATTGTTATTTATTGAATTTTACATATTTTCTAGTCACTTTCACATTTCTGCATGTTCCTGGATTGCTTGGTCTTCCTATATTAAGTTATTCTGCATATTTTTTTCATTTAAATTTGATGCAAGATTCAAAAATAATTAGTTTAAAACCAGTATATTCGAATATGTTTGTCAGTGTGACTACATAACTCTGGAAATGTAGTCAAAATTAGTATTATTATTGAATTTAATAATTATTTGGTAACATAAAACTGATTGAGAAAATCACGCAAAGTACCTTTTAAAAATAATTTTGACATTAATTTATTTATAGACATTTATGTTACTACATACTCATAATTAAGATAATGGTTCTCGCTGCTTCAGATATAACTATTACTAAATCAGTGTCAAAAGAAAGCAGCCGGTTTATTGGCATGGAATTATACAAACTAATAATGCTAATGATAATAATGAAAATGTTAATGTTAATATATTATTAACATTATTATTGAGAGAGCAGCACAAGCCATCAGAGTGACACTGGGGTAAAATATACGAAGCCCAGTATACACGTCATCACTACCCGTCTGATAAGGGTACATCAGGCACATGCATCACAAACCTATGTGCGCGACATAGTGATCTTATTTCAAGATAAACGGCGCATGACTTTCAGGTGGGACCCAGTTAGAATTTTCTTCAGGCCAAGTAGCCCATCACATTCAGAATGTCCCTGAATAAGTGTTGTTTAAGGATGTTGAACGAAACACCCATCTTTCCAAAGTTGAATTATCCAAATTCCAAATAATTTCTCTCAACACATGCACGTGATCAGAAATGCACATATCGTCAGCCACTAAGGAACATGCTCAACTGGTTATGGTCAAGGAAATGGCTAGCAAGTCTTTGGTATTGTTCAGAATATTTGCTGTAGCCCATCTTTTATAATAATGATAAGATTCCTTGCATGGAATTTATAAATATGTTAACTCATAGTTACGCGCGTTTCACAAATCACATTCCTCTTAATATCACAGTCTGTATTCCTGGGACGATTACAATGTAGTCCGTAGAATCCTTGGGCATCGGGTAGATCATTTTCATAGATCAGTTGATGAAGTAATTGTACATGTTTAACTGAGCTTTGATTATCACTTTTGGTCAGACAGAAAGTTGAGAAGTACCCACATACCTCAATAAACCTTCTCACTGTTCAAAAGTGATAAGCAGCCCTCGGTTAAACATCCATTAATGTTATATCACCTGAAGAAATGAATCAATGAAGATAAACTACCCAATACCCACGGATGCTACGGATTAGACTGTAATCATCCCAGGAATACAGACGACCTTGGTCTTATGAGCCATGTTATTTGTGGACACGCGCATAGCGATGCATTAAAATATTTATAAATTCTGTTCGAGGATTCTTGTTATTATATATATATTTATATACACACACACATATATATATGTATGTATGTATGTATGTATGTATGTATGTATGTATGTATGTGTGTGTATGTGAATGCGTATTTGTGTTGCTGTGTTTGAAATGAAGTGGGTTAATTCACAAAAGAAAAGAAAAGTGTAAATACGATTGGAAACATCCAGTAAATCGATTGACTATAAACGAGAAAACCATTTTAGTACAGCTTTTATTTGCTTCTTTTGACTTTAAACCAAGTATTTACATTCAGGTCTTGTTTGGAATACAATATGGTATATCAAATATATCATTAGTAACGATATCAAAGAAGCCGTTGTATTTTATTATCACGAAACTAAAACGCTTGGGATCTCGCTCTATGTGTTTTAAAACAGAATTATTTCACAGCATTGTAGATGTTTTCTTATACATAAATATCCATCTATCTTATATAGTTAGTGCATTACAGCTTACGTATTTATTCTTGTGCATTACATTTGAGAATTATATATTGATTATATGTCTGTCATTGAGTGCTCGGTCGTTATTTCAAATACACAACAGTTTTGTTATCATGGAAGAAAGTGTTTTCTTTTGAGGTAGGACGGCGAATCCAATGCCTTCTGTAGAAGGCTTTTGAGGATGGAAGAGACCGACGAATATTATTGCAATTTGTTTCAAACCATATCGAAGAGATCATCGAAATGTTTTTGTTTTAAAGAATAAGTATGATTTTCCATATTTTTGATAATCAAAAGATAAATATTTTGTTTCGAGATGTGAGCATGTATGCGATTTAGCTAACTTTTACCGAAGAATTATGTATCTATGTTAAGTAAAATGAGTTAAAACTAATATTTAAAATCGTGACAGAAATATTTTCCAGTGAAATTAATTGTTGATCTACAACACTTTCGGGAAACTGATATACTATCTTTTCGAGGATAGGAAATATAATTTTATTTCATGCCACGATCTACGTAGACACATCACACTTTAGTCAACTATATAATACATTTCAAAATAATTCGGTGACAGTGTTTTAGCGGAGTTATATCGACATGAATTATCCATATTAGATATATAGCCTTGTATGTATTCCCAGTGAAAAACTAGAGACTTTATGCCTGTGGAATAGAAAGAAAATAAGTTCATAATGACGAACCAATAATTTGTGAGTCACTGTTAAATATAGATATTTAAAAACTAATTTATTTCACCGTAAGGTCACAAACATCGCCAGCGAGCATTATTGTGCCAGGCGGCTGCTGTCCATGAGGCAGCTCTTTACAAGTGATGTACTAGGAGATGAGTGAAATTAAGTACTAACCAAAATTGCAAATGTGTATAGTGTTCATATTGTATTATATAAACTGTGTTTATTGCTGTACAATTATTGCAATAGAATGATTGCAATATATCTGCTGTCACTGTTCTTTTAGTCACATTTCATATCTTGTGATTCTTCTGTCACTCTGTCAGTCAGTCTGTCTGTTTCTCTCTCTTTCTCTCTCTCTCTTCTCTCTCTCTCTATATATATATATATATATATATATATATATAGTTATATATATATATATAGATATATATATATATATATATGTATTATATATATATGCATATATATATATGTATGTCTGTATGTATATGTATATATATCCATATATATACACACAATATGCACATATACACGCACATATAGCTGTGTGCGTATGTGTCATTGCGTGTTTCAACGTGTGTGCGTGCAATAGAAAAAAGATATCTGTACGTACTCGTTAGGGTATCTGTCCGTATGTCTCTGCGTATGATTGCTTTATTTATTTTTGTATTTTCCATGTCTGTTTATCTTTGCTGCCTAAGGCTATGCACTTTCCTACAATGTGGATCCATCACATCTAAGGATTATATTGACTGTATTTCTGACATTTCTGGATCCCCTGCCGTGATTTATTGCTATTTTCCCATCCAGTTATATTTGTCGTGTAACCAGTTTCTCTCAATTATATTTTGTTCAATGGCATATCCAAAAATGCGTCATCCGATGGAATATTGAAACAAGTCAAGTGTAGATAAAGGATAACTTCTCTCAATATTGGGTTGTAAATAAATTGCTGTTTTGAAGCTGAGAACATATCTATAGAGAAAAGGAAATAGGGACATTTCTAGCTGGAAATGGAGAACACAAGTAGAAGAGATTATGGTGAAAAAATGAAGACAGAACGGTAAATATAAATCCTGAAGGATGCAATGAGATAAACATCCACCTAGCAGATGATACATACCCACACACACATACATGCAAACATATACACACATACATGCCAACATACACACACACACACACACACACACACACACACATATATATATATATATATATATATATATATATATATATATATATATATATATATATATATATAACATATATATGTATATATATATTTATTTATATATATGTATATATATATATACATATATACATATATATATATATAAGTACCAGATATATATATATATATATATATATATATATATGTACATAGATATATATATATATAGTTATATATATATATGTGTGTGTGTGTGCTCTACATGCATGTTTGTATAAAAGAAAGTACTCAACAATCCATAGAGTAGAATATGCATTTTATATTTGATCAATAACTACCTTTTTAAGATTTTGCTTGTGATAAATCACAAGTTCTGAAAGAATATAGCAATTATGTAACGCAAGCATTTCTATCGAACATGCAGAGAAAGAAAGAAAGACAGAGAGAGAGGGAGGGGGGAGAGAAACAAAAGCAGAAAAAGAGAGAGAAGATGAGAGTACCAAATGCGCATTTCTCGTTTTTGCGATCGTCCGGACAAGTGATTTTCTTTCGTACTGAAACTTATTTCTCATGCTATCGAATGGATCATTTTTTGCCTCTATTTATCGTTTTCATTGGTTGTTATATTTTTATATCAAATTTATTGTGGTTGTATTGCCTACGGTTTTATACTATTTGCCAAACGTGATAGTTCTGATTTTCCATTTACGTATATTGTTCGTCTTCACAATTTTAAACAATTATATTGTTTTCAGGTCCTGAGAAAAAATTATCAGTATATCGTTTTTCCTCTGATCTTTTTTTACTCGTTTTGATCCCGCCTGTTTATTTGATTATCGCATCCTGTTTTGCTAGGCTGTGTATTATTTTCTTACGTTTATTTGTTTATCGCTTATATATTGCCGATGCTGTCGATTAAGTCATTCATAGCCATACTGCTGGCATATTCATTTTGTCTAATTCATAATCTTTGGTGCTGATTGATATAAACTTTGGAAAGTTTGCATTTTAGATATGCTTATAATTTTTCCGTATTTGTCTTTAGCGTATGTTTTATTTTTTCTTTCATTGCTCTCCGTTCCTTCTGGGGTGGCTTCATCACTGTTCATCCTACTTCATGCTCCAAAGAACCGAAGAAATATTCGAATATTTCTTCGGCTCTTCGGAGCATCTTTTAGCGTTGAATTTCTTCTGGAACCTGAAGGAGATGAGTTTTAGTTTCTGTTATTAAAGTCACCAGATGTGTAGCTGTTTATCATATATTTTCTGCGATTCAAAGTTGCCACATCCCAGAAATAGCAGTGAAAATGCCCAGAAGAAGTCATTGTTTATTTATTAAATCATAACGCATTTTACAAATCAATTATGGACGCACTAACAAATGGCAGAAATGTCACGTAGGCAAAAAAAAAAAAAAAAGGATTTAATATGACTGCACAATGTTTACAAAATGAAAGTTCTATGTATATTCTTTGTTTTCTTTAAACTATTAATCATTTCTACTATATCGGAAAGAATGAAGTCTCGAAAGGAAAAAATGTTTTTTCGGAAGTGGAAGGTACTAAGAATGGTCAGTCTAACCAACCACAAACATGAGTACATAAGCACACGAGCAATAGCAAGAATTATCAATCGATAATATCGCAAAAAGTGATGCCCGCTCGGATAACATATCCCCCCCAAAACATATTTTCGAAGAAATGTTTTGCAAACAGGCCCATATGTGAGGTCATCCCATAAGTTGTGTCCGATTTTAACTTTTTAAAATTGAATGATATCTAATAGTATTTTAGAAAGTCTAATGGAATTAAAAGTTATTTTTATGCATTTGTGTACATTTAGACTAATTAAATATTATTTTAGAGAATAATAGAATTAAAATCCTTTCTAACATGGAAGAATCCAAAGTGCATTTGAAGTACATAATGATTTATGAGTACAAAAAAGGAAACTCTGCGCTGAAGCGACTTGAAACATACACTCAGTTTATGGGAAAGAATGCTTGAATGAAAGCACTTGCAGAAGATGATTTGTAAAATTCAGAAATGGAGATTTCTGCCTTGAAGATGAAGATCGAAAAGGACGTCCAGTTGAGTTTGATAATAAGCTCCTTGAGGCATTACTGGAAGAAAATCCTGCATTATCAGTTGAAGAATTGGCAATAAAGCTTAGTTCACACCATACAACTGTTCATCGTCATCTTCAACAAATTGGAAAGATTCCTAAACTTGGAAAATGAGTGCCTCATGAATTGTTCGAAAGCAATCGCAAATCACGAGTTGACACCTGCTATTCTCTCCATTCCTGCGAACTCATTTCACCCTTTTTGGATTGACTTGTGACTGGTGACGAAAAATGGATCTTCTGTCGAAATGTTCAACGTCGTAAACGGTAGCTTGGTTAAGGGGAAAAAGCTCAACCACAACCGAAAATGGAACTTTATGGAAAAACGTTTGGATAAGGCTAAAAAAATATGTTGATGAAACTAAGTTAGCGAACTGATTATAAATGTGAGCCAGATATATGTTGGCTGATATAATGTGCTTTCGATTAACTTTCCTTGCACAAGGCAAATGTTTCGTAGTATCTGCAGATGTGTATAAGAATCAAAATTTCTCTGGTAACTGGTGAGTTTAAGAAAATTAATCGAAAAACGTTAAGCTACCTAAGTCTGATACACATCCGTTTCTTGAAACTCCGTGATATTCACAATATAATAAAATTAGAAATAGAAAGTAGGGATATGGAACAAATTGAAGGAAATCCAATATCTAATCTGAGCATCGGAACAAAAACGATCGCATGAGTAAAGCAAGTTGCTTCCAAATTATTTGCATTTGTTCACGCACACACACGCACGCACACACACACACACACACACACACACACACACACACACACACACACACACACACACACACTCTCTCTCTCTGTCTGTATGTCTATCTCCCTCTTACACATACACATATATGTATGTATGTGTATATATATATATATATATATATATGTGTATATGTATATATATGTGTGTGTGTGTACGCACATACGTACATATCTAATTATGTATGTACTCACACGCACACACAAACAAATACACACACACACACACACATATATATATATGTATATATATATGTGTGTGTGTGTGTATGTGTGTGTGTGTATGTGTGTGTGTGTGTATGTGTGTGTGTGTATGTTTGTGTGCATTTCTGTTTGTGTGTACTTAGATAATACTTTCTTGTTTGCTTAATAGAATAAAAGGATGAATAGTCAAATAGTCACATAAGACAGATATCCGTTGAATAACAGATTAAGACGTACAGATATTAATTATATAAAAAAAAGATAAACACCCACCTTCGCAACAGAACGGAAATTAAAATACTAATGGATTTTCCTTGTTACGAATAACATCTTGTAATTGTTAACTCTTATGTAATCTGTAGTTAGAATACATCTTATTTCTTACCTCGTTTCAGAAAGCCATTTAGGATTTCGTAGCATAAATTGGCATTTAATGTACATTTTGATAAGTAATACCACTTGTCCTATGTAGGCATCCGTATTCAACCAAATAGTTATAATAGGTTTAAGTTATACTGAGAAATGAGCTCAGTCGCCTGCTGGCCATAGAACCAATTCTTCGTTAGCTATCATCGATATCTATGAAGCTTAATTATCTATCTATCTACCTGTTTCTGTCTATCTGTTTATTTCATTACTGCAAATTTAGTCGAAACATGAAGTAGATATTTTAATTCGTTGCAGGAAGAGCATTGCATAATTAGAGTGTATTTCCTCCGCTTAAATATTTGAGTTACAATCAACAATAATTGCAGTGTAAAATAGAAAATACTACTATACAACACAGAAGGTTCATAAGTATCCAACATTTATATGTCATAGTTTTCTTGAAATTAATATGGATATTACTGAATGTAATTAGAAGTCAAGTGGGCTCGTGATTGAATACCAAATGCTGAGAAAAAAGGCGAGGATATAGCCCTGTGGCTTAATACATAGTTCCATGTATTAAGCAAAGGTATTCTACAATAACACTAGGCCAACCAGAGCTTTGATAATGGAACCAATACAAGGAAACAGTGTGGACTCCCTTGTATCTATGTGTGTGTGTATGAGTGTGTGTTTGTGTGTGTGTTCAATTAAGATAAAAACATTTTTACTTTAATGCACTGCTTCTCAGCCATTTTAGTCTATCTAATTCTTTGATTCCAGCTTTTACTCGGGTAGACACTCATAAACAATTGATGTTTAAAAAACTGTATTATATGTTTATAATCAAATACTATTAAAAATTGCATAAGAAATTGGTAAAATATTTTGTGTATTGTAGAATTAAAATAAAATAAATAAAAACTGGCATTTTGTCAGTTACGACGACAAGGGACCGAGCTGAAACGATCAACGGAGCAGCTTAATGGTGAAATTATCATGTCAGTAAGCGGGCACTCCATATATAACTGTACCCATAACGGGGAGATTCAGTGTGAATCCGAATAAGACAAGATTGGCCCATTGAAATACAGGTACTTCTCAGTTTTGCTAGCAGAGTGGACTGGAGCAAGGCGAAATAATGCGTTTTGCTCAAGGACATTACGCACCGCCAGGAATCGACCTCACGACCTTACGATCGCCGGACATTGGCCATATGGACCCTGGTTGAGAATAACTGCATTAATGTGATGGGTCCTCAGTACTTTTGTTGAGTACAAATTTATTAAACAAGAGTGATGTTGACAGTGAATTCGAAGTTTCGGCCAGCATGTGTTAGTTTGTATGCATGTGTGTTTGTGTATGAGTTTGTTTCTATCTTTGTATCTGTGTTTGTTTCCCCACCGTAAGCTGGCGACCGTTGCTGGTTTGTTTTGGTCCCTGTAACTTAGCAGTTCGGCAAAAAAGCCGATAGAATAAGTAGAAATTTTAAAGTAATGGTGTAGATCTCTTCAACTAAAACCGTGTCCCGGCCTGGCCACATTCCAATTACTGAAACAATTAACAAGATCGCACATATACATCAAGTATGTCTGTTTCTTTACTTCGTTGTATAAACATAAATATTCGCCCCAAAGTGTGGCTTGTTTTGAAGTAGAAAGCTGATGTTTTCGTTGTTAAATATTCATATTTCCTTTGTCATAACGTTCAAAACAGACAGAAAAGAACGATATTGTTAGAATAACTAATGTAGCTTTCAAAAAATAATTATCTGGAATACATTTACCTGAGAGCTATATTGCTCGGGAATATGTTTCTATTGATATATTACTGAGTGGAGATATAACTAAAATGCATAAATCTAAAATCGTCTAGTAATACGAGTGGCTTACATAGTCGTGATACATTTTACGCATACTTCAGTCTACCTTCCAGAAATAGTAGCCAAATCTTCTTATCTTCTTCAAATGTTACTCATAGTCACAGTCCTGGATGAGTGGTAAGAAGGTGCTTCAGATACACACAGTTTTGTGTTCTGAGCTGCTACGTGGCGTCTTGCCCAGTGACTTCTGTTATAACCTCGGCTTGACCAAAACCTTGTGAGTGGATTTGGTAGGCGGAAACTGAAAGCTATATATATATATATATATATATATATATATATATATATATATATGTGTGTGTGTGTGTGTGTGTGTGTGTGTGTGTGTGTGTGTGTGTGTGTGTGTGTGCGTGTGCGTGTGTGAGTGTATGTATGTATATACATATATATATATATATATATATCTTAATATGTAAAAATCTCTCTGTCTCTCTGTCTGTTTGTGCGCTTATAACTCGAGTATTGTTCATCCGATCGCGCTGATATTTTAAACATGGATACATGAGAGAGCCCGGCGTTCCGAAATGTAAACAAGATTCTCAATACTGTTAGTTTCGAAGTGAGAATCGCTATATTTTTAATCTTTTTGTCCTTTTTGTTCTGCCATTAAAACAACCAGTTGCTCAGACAGGTGGCACATGCCATTTCGCTAGCAACAATTGGAGTACAGGATGACAGTCAGCCGAAACCATAGCTATGCTGTCTCTCTTCTTTCCTCTCTCTGTGGGGTATATAAACTTAATATTTAGCTACAGTTTCTCATTCAAACTACATAATAGGCAGAATTCCCAGATTAAGACAATAGGGTGTTTTGAGGGAGATTTGATTGCTATTTCTACCAGGTCTATCTACCATGTAGAGGTCTGCCTCATTGATATTATATATTCCTGATGCTTTCCAAAATCAAGTTACAGATTTTGAAGTATGCGGTATCGAAAGATTCAGTACTATTTTGGCTACAACTTAAACATAATTTTCACCACAAATTTCTCACACTCTTTCCTCCTGTTTCTGTTGTACCTGTATTTCAAAGGGCCAGCATTGTCACACTCTTTATCACGCTGAATCTCCCCGAGGACTGCGTTACGGGTGCATGTGCCTCTGGTGTGCTCGGCTACATGCACGGTAAATTCAGCAGCAGGGTGTTCCGTTGATCGGATCAACTGGAACTCTCATCGATAGGGTGCCACGATATATATATATATATATAATATATAGAAATTCGGGGTGAGTACTTGATAATTATAAGCACCTGTGTATACCGTTTGGTGGTGTAGGTGGTGGAGTAAATTGATCAAAATAAAATAAAAACATGATGCGAAGGATTCAGCGGTACATATGTTTCGGGCCTTTATTAGACAGATTTATAACAATGCATAATGTATGTCTGTGGCCTTCTTCAGCCGCGCACAACAGCTTCCACAAGGACACGTGTTACATCAAAAGTTCTTGGTTGGGGATGCAAATCCTCTCATTCACGTACGACATAATGCGACAGCAGCATAGAGTTGAAGCGTCCATCTCTTTCTTCTCTCAATGTAGAATGAGGAAAATTGGATGTTGTATATATACAAATTTTGTCTCCCATATATGACTTCATTTCCTGTTGCTCCAGTCCACTCATTGAGTAGTAACTGCATTTCAACTGACCAGCCTTGTCACACTCAGTGTGACATACTGAGAAGTATGTGAAGAGGTTCGCGTGACTGTGTAGTACTCAGCCACTTGGACGTTAATGTCACCAACAAGCTCTTCTGTTGACCGGGTCAACTGGAACCCTTGTCCCTGCAAGCGACGGGGTGCCAATTTTATTTTTATGTATGTAAACTGAGTGCTTCTGCGCTGTTTAATTTTTTTCAGAGAGCATTGATCTGTCCGGGAATTATAGGTGAAAGTACTTGACTATTGTACCGCGTTGTGGAAAGGAATCTTATACTACATAATTATAGACAGACCTTCTTAACTATCAAGCCTAAATAATCCATAATCTTCATCTAAATAGACAACCCTGCTTCACATTAAAATCCTTACGTATGTTCATTCGCGATAAAATATAGTTCAGGTATTCTGAAGAAATCCTATTGCCTGAAAGACGTTTGCTAATTGAAACGTAGAGCGTCTGACATTGACACGTGTATTGTTATTTAGAATGGTATAACAGGAACGTTATTCATTTAATTTATATTTCCATCAACTACTGTATTTTACAAAACTTTTTACAATAAATATTCAATTCCACTCATTGATAACAGATAGAAAGAGAAAAAATTATATTCCACTCACATTGCACACACACACACACACACACACACACAATCATTTTAGTTCGTTATGACATGTGGTTTTTGCCTGATGAATATGTTTGAATTATTTCTCAACATATGAAACTATAAGAAACCCTTAAAAACGCATTGTGTCCTTTATGCAAACAAACCTTTATATGCTGCCTAAAACATTAAGAAAAAATACTGAAAAATCTCACAGAATACACTAACCATGTTACATCTCAAAATTGACATAGTCGTACTGCTATCAATAGAAGCAGCGTATAGTACATAAATAGACTCCTGTTCGAGAGATTTCTGGGATTATTTCCTGTCTACAGCCATCAATCTTCGGATGATTATGTTGAATAATAATTGCATGAATCAATTTTGTCTGGGCAATGATTATTTTTGTTGCTTTGTTTCACAGAATATATAAGAAAACATATTAAAATGTCAACGATAAAGAGCATCATACTATTTTTCTTTGCACTGTATCTTTAATCCTGCCTAAATCATTACGCTGCCAGACATACACCATTAAAAATCTTGGAGAATGTTTTCTTTTTTCCTTTGTGAACTACCTTACTTATTATATAGATATTATTAAGACAAAGTAATTTTTCTTGCCTTAATGTGGCGACAACATGATTAAGATTATCTAGCAGAAATATCAAATCAACAGTTTCTGGAGGATGAAAATATTTATGTTGTACGAAATTCAGCTTACAGCGCTTTTTAACTGATGTATATATGTTTATACATTAATTTCCAATTTTAGTGAAATGTCACATTTGTCTGAGAAAAGTATTAAAATATTTTGATCTCCAAAATCTTATCATGTTTGATAACAATAATCCTTCTTTTTTAAAGTAAATATTTTCGCTCGAGTACGATTACTGATTCTGTCTACATTTAGCCATACTTGTAAATTGGTTTGCATTACATCATTATAGGCTGCTGGTTGGGAGACTTGCATTACATCATTAAGGCGTTGGTTGGGAGACTTGCTAGGAAACCAGAAAAATACTTAGCGGCATATCGTCCTTCTTTAAGTTCTGAGATCAAATTCCTCCGAGATAATCTTAACCTATTTCTTTACTACCCACAGAGGGGACAAACAAGGACGACAGACAAATGGATTAAGTCGATTATACCGACCCCAGTCCATAACTGGTACTTATTTAATCGACCCCGAAAGGATGAAAGGCAAAATCGACCTCGGCGGAATCTGTACTCAGAACGTAGCGGCAGACGAAATACGGCTACGCATTTCGCGCGGCGTGCTAACATTTCTGCTAGCTCACCGCCTTCTTTACCATTCACCGAGATCATCTTTACCATTCACCCTTTCGGAATCTCTGAAATAAGTTGCAGTCAAGTGGCAGCGGTCGATGTAGTCGACTAGCACCTTCAACGAAATTTCATACCGTGTCCCTATAGTAGTAAACACATTATTACGGGAGGCTCTAACGTTGATTTCAAATACTTTCACACCCAATCTGTCTGTATATAGACACATATCCATCATTATCTGCATCCTGTTTCCCCCCGCCTCTGTACATGCTGGGTGCCAGTTGGTGTCATCCCTATATCATTTAGGAAATCCCGACACACACAGATCCCTCCACGTCTCGTCGCTCAGTTCTACCCAATCTGTTATCCTCACAAGTAAGCAATATGCCCATTTATTATTCCGCAAATCTTTGGTTGCCTGCAATCACTTATCTGCTTATAACTTACCTACAGGCGCTGACCAGCAATACTGTGAGCGTAACGTGATAAGCGTCCCTTTCACAAGACTCGCAACATATATATATATATATATATATTATATATATATATATATAATATATATATATATAATATATATATATATATATATATACCTATATATATATACATATAACGGGAAGCTTTATGAAAATAAATAAAAGACGAAGGCAGGTGGAATACGAACAAACAATTGTATTAGTATGGCGCTCAGGAATAGAAATAAAACAAGTCTTTTACGTTTCGAGCCTACGCTCTTCAACAGAAAGATACACAGAAAAGAAACACGGAAAGAAACAAGGAGAGAAAAAATGTATATACACATATATATACATACATACAAAGGCTGAATAAAGAGGCAATTTTCATCAATAAATATCTTCCCGAACTAAATATGAACGCATAACATAATACAGAACACTACTAACCTTTCAATTAACACCACTAACCCCCATATATCCCTTACACCATTCACATTACAATTTTATGTCTAACCTAATTGCACCAAATCCAGAACTACTTACCTCCATTACAAATAATCTTTTTACTCAGGAACTATTAAACCTGACACCGTTCATTAATCGGTGTCCATTCAAAGCAATGAATAGTAACTTTCGAAACCGCAGTATGGTTGAATCTCTTGAATAATCTCACAATAATGACTTTTATTACTTTTATTCCCACCTCAGTTCATCTAATTGTATATATCTGCCGTTACCTTTAATAAAATCCTTCCCTTTTTTGTATCTACAATGTGCATTTTCGGTGGTTTTTCTTAGTTTCCCCTTACATAACATATATATATATATATATATATTATATATATATATATATATTATATATATACGTATATATCTTCGTAAAACGTCATTTCCCCCTTTCAATCCCTATCTTTCTATTCCTCTTTCCCTCTCTGTTCCTATCTAATACCCCCTCTGTACGTTTCTGTGCTGCTATCTGTTCCTGTCAGGACCTAAGGCTGCTTCTGTTTATTTCAGTTCGTTTCATTTTATTCGTATGGCCACTTTTCTACCTGTTTGTTTACGGCTTTATCCCTCGTCTGTCCACCAATGGTCTTGTCTTGAATTACAATTATTCCACATTTGTATGTTTACTTTCTGTGTCATCTAGTTGTTTAATTCTTGTTTGTTTCTTAATTTCTTTAACTTTCTGTCATGTTTTATTCATTGTACGTTGGCTCGCCATCGGCGCCACCAGTGCAGATCAATATTATCAAAACTGTGGTGGACTCTGTGGCTGAAAACGGATGATGATTTGGTGAACTTTTTATGTCTGTTTCCCGTTTGTTTGTGCATTTATTATGTCTCTTTAGCTTATTATATTTCAAAATCTAACCAGAGTGAGAGAGAAATATAAAGTGAACCATCAGCTTATATTCCAAAGCAACGATGTGACTTGATACTTCCTTTTCCAGCGACAGGATTGCATGTATGATTCACCCGTCTCTCATTGTGATAGTGTAAATTCAGGCTTTGGAAAAGTCCTCATTCACACCAACAACACTTATGCTGCAAATGTGTTGAGACCAAAGACCAACAGATACATTACATAGGTAAGTAACTTTCTAGTAGATTTATCTTTTCAGAAATCTGACGATGATCATTAAGAAGGAAGCTCAAATTAATATATTGGATAAAGTGCCTTGACATGGTGGAGTCATAGAAAATAGCTCAGAACAGTATATCCTAAAATGGGACAAAGCTGATTTTCTAAACCGGGACGTATACTTGCAGAGAAAGAAAATTGTTTGGCACGATTGCAGTTGGTATCTCCATGTTACACTATTTAAGGATAATAGAGGGATATTGTGAAGATTGTCCTTACTGATGTAAAGGAATTCAGCGGAATTCGTACTCGAGGTCAGTTTGAAAATGTTTTTGTAGTACTGACATGAAAACGAAAAGTTTTGTAGAATTTTAGCGAATATGTATACTGTGAAAGTGTTTATAAAGAGACAAATTGCATTTGGAGCGGTTTCTCGCTTGTTAATGTACCATTTTCCAATGAATATATAACATAATAAATGAACGGAAAAAAACTTTTAACGAACAATGGCGCAGTTATTCAAATTATTACAAAATAAGAATCTAAATTTTTTTTTCGTGTAATTTCTTTTAACGTAAAGTTTTCAATTACTGTAAGTGAAATTGTCGACAATTCCTTATCCATACATTTCTTTGAATTTACATCTTTCAAATTGAAATTGATGTCTGAAAGTAAATCATACTATTAGATTTTGTTTTTTTTTATTCTTTTTATTCTTCTAAGCGTGACATATAGTTCCTTATCCTTTACTTGTATTCTTCCACTGAGATTAGATTTCTTCAATTCTGATTAAGATATTTTATGTGTAGTGTTTTTTTTGTATATTTGTTTTCGGTATTCAGTTGTAAAATAATAAAAAATAGCAAATTAATAAAAAAATAAATTACTAGGTAACTTTAGCATTATAAGTTTATAAGCTCAGATGCTAGTAGATATTTTTTGCTTAAGAACTTATTCGAAATTCTATTTCAATAATGTTCATGCTATATGTATCACGAAATCCAATAACGTGTTTAGATTCAAACTCCTTTTCGTTTTTTTTTCTTTCTGGTAATAATTGTAATTATAATTTTTTTTATCAAAATAAAACGAAAAAAAAGAATTGTAATCGATCGTTTTCCCCTCACCGAATAAATAAGTCCGTATGACCTTATATAGCTTAAACATTTACTCATTCCGTTAGTGGTTATGTTTGTGGAAATCACCAATCCTTTCATAACTATATTGATTAAATCAGCATTTTGACAGATTTATTTTGCTTTATCAATTTCTTTTCAGTTACCGAAGCGTTAAATTTACAGTTATACTAGATATTATTATAATGTCGTACGTCACATTATGATGCAATGGCTTACTTGTTAGTTAAATCAATATTTACAAAAGGGTGGGGGAAAATTATAGGATATATGGAAATGTTACATATTTCAAATGGTTTCCAATATAGTTAATGAACCGTAATAAAAAGATAACAACAAGTTTGGAATATATAAATATATATATATGGAAAAAAGTCAAGGTAGAAAATGCTAAAATAATTTTATAAAAACCATTTCAGTACCGGTTTCAGTCATTCAGACTTTTTCAACTGTAAGTGTGGAAAACAATTAAATTTTGGAAAAATTAAAAGAAAAGTTTTTTAAAAGAATATTTGCATAGTATTCAAATTCAAGTGGTATTTTCCTTCTTTCTGCCGGTCTCCCTCTCTCTTGTTTACTCTTGTGGGTTCTAAATTTAATTGTTTTCCATACTCACAGTTCAAAAATTATCAATGACTGAAACCGGTACTGGAATATTTTTTATAAAATTATTTTAGCATTTTCTATCTTGACTTTTTCTTTCCATATATATCAACTCGTGTGTTTCTTTTCAAACTCCTACACACACACACACACACACGCGCACACACACACATGTATGTATATATATAATGATATCTGTCACGATCTAAATTCGTGTCTGATGACGTATAACAACGTAGTGGAACGTTGTGCATAAAGAGAAATTTCACCGCGAATAGTCTTACGGCAGAATGACTTCTCGGGATCGAACGTCCACAGATGTGTTAGTTATTGTGCTTGCGCATACGATATTCAACACTTCTACGTGCGACTTTGCTTAATTCTATATTAGTGTGTGTTTGTGTGCGCGTATGTTTGTCTGTCTGTGTGTGCGTGTCTGTGACTATGCGTATGTATATGTGCGCGCGTGTGTATATAGTGAGACAGCTAGCTAGATAGATAAATTTTCATTCATTTACATATGTACTCCATATGTCGTACATATGGAGTACATATGTTCGATTAGATCGAAAGCCTTACGGTTAAAATGAATTTACACCTTCATAACTGGAAGCGACTTATGTGCGCCTACATTTGCATGTGAAATCTCCCAAACCATAACCATTGCACACGAGTTTACATCTCTAGATATACAAATGCACACAACAAGACTTACAAATAAACGTGCTGATAACAGAGCACATATTTCTCAATCTGTTCCAAGGGAGTTTATAAGATTGATTATCTTATCTGTTACATCATCAGAGAAAAATATGCGTGCTAAAAGGTTGGTCTTCTGTAGAGTATCCGATTGCGTATCAAATACTTTCTGTACACTCAACTTCACATACACAACCCTGAATATAGAACAACGATAATAAATCACTCTTGCTCAATATTTAGGGAAATAGAATCCTTGGCCTTCTCATCTTAAGATGAACTTCTGAGGCATTTAATCAGAGAACTCTGTAGCAAATTATTAGAACTGTATGAAAAATGTATGCGATGTCAAAGTGGCACATTCAAAAACATGACCACTCCTTATCATATAAAAACATACATGTACGTGGATATACTTATATACATACACATTTCTATTTCTCCCCCACTTTCTACGCACATACACACACTATTATAGAAATATATATATATATGTAGTTGTATATATGCATCTATGTATATATGTATGTATATATATATGCATGGCCTCAGCCGGATGGCTGAAACAAGTAAAAGAGTAAAAGAGTATATATGTGTGTGTGTGTGTGTGTGTGTATATGTTTTTACGAATTTCTGTAAATGTATATACAATAATAAATCAGTTGAATAAAGTTAAAATAAAGTTGGTTTTCACATTTTTTATTATGATATTGTAACATGAAAACATATTTTGTAATGTTCATAAATATATCCACATACATGTATTATACACACACAAGTATATGTATTATGTATATATATATATATATATATATATATATATATATATATATATATTGTTATATTTCGGAATGGTCATATTGCCAGTTTAGCCAATTTATGCACAACAAATATTTAAACGTATATATATATATATATGTATGTAAGCGCATAAATGTGTTTCTTTGTAATCAGAGTGAAGTCTCTGTGAATGTGTACTTTTGGGCTGCAAGACTGCTATATATTTGTATGCATTCATAATGTCGTTCTATATATAAATTATACATGTGTTATTTTAACCTACTGTATTTATGCACTTGGAAACTGCATTTTGTAATCACTTATGTCCTCTAAAGGTATTTATGAATATTTCTTTCCCTTCTTGTCTGCTGATGATTCCATTAATTTTATTGATAGCTGATCAAGTATTGATTAAACAGTTCTATTGTTTGCACAGCGATTTATGTTCCTTTATTTATATATATTTATATTTGCGGAGACACTGCCAATGTATTCGAACGAAAACTATGCTTAATGATAACACAAAATGAAAAATAACTGTTGTATAATGAAGCTATTTGTTCTGACACACTACTATAAGCCAATAATATAAACAAGAGAGGAGAAGAAATAATGCCTGGGAACAAACCAAACTAAATCAAGTTCAACTTTGTGCCAAATATTTTTTCTTTCTTTCACCTCCCTTAATTGTTTGCACAATCATGCATGAGAAAGAAAAGTAGTCGGTCTGATTTTGTTCACTGTTGTAAGGGTTGTATTTCAAAATATTTATCTTGTTCATCGAACGCTCAAGTAACCGATGAATAGTAACCAATTGTTCGTATGTTGTTTCCTGCTACTTATAACGGTCGTTTCTATCGGCTTATTATATATCCATATGAAGCAATTATGTAGTGAGACAATAAAATTTTGCTTTATTCGGTCTGAGGCGTTACATCGCTATTCAGGTCTTCCTGATCATTGTCCTTGCTCTTGATGCATTCATTTCTGTAATACCCACACACCCACACACCCACAACCACCCACTCACAGAACCCCCCACCCCAGACACACGCACATACAAATACAAAAGCTCTTATAATAAACACATTTCGATATACATGTCTATAATATAATTCTCTAAGTCTACGTTGCACATATCTACGCGCACATATAAACGAACATTTGTGTTCTTACATCTACAGTAATAACCGCTATTACATATTTGCTGTACATCGACATAAATCACTCTCATTCATAAATCATCCTTATTCATAAGCCCAATATTATTTAACAGGTTAATATAAATCTGTCTTGTAGAAGAAAGGTGTGTTGTTCCCAAATAGGAAATATTTAATTAGCCCTGATTGTAAATTCATTAATAACCGTAGGCGTAGGAATGGCTGTGTGGTAAGTAGCTTGCTTACCAACCACATGGTTCCGCGTTCAAGTCCACTACATCGCACCTTGGGCAAGTGTCTTCTACTATATCCTCCGGCCGACCAGAGCCTTGTGACTGGATTTGGTAGACGGAAACTGAAAGAAGCTCGTCGTATATATGTATATGTTGGTGTGTGTGTGTGTGTGTGTGTGTGTGTGTGTGTGTGTGTGTGTCTGTGTGTGTATATGTTTGTGTGTCTGTGTTTGTCCCCCCAACATCGATTGACAACCGATGCTGGTCAGTTTAAGTCCCCGTAACTTAGCGGTTCGGCAAAAGAGACCGATAGTATAAGTACTAGGCTTACAAAGAATAAGTCCTGGGGTCGATTTCTTCGACTAAAAGCGGTGCTGCAACATGGCCACAGTAAAATGACTGAAACAAGTAAAAGAGTAAAAGAATAAGCAACGATACATTTCTATCTATCTATCTGTCTATCTATCTATCTATTTATCTACCAATCAACCTACCTATTATTAGCTTTCTCTCTCCATATCATTACGTATGTATGTATATTATAGTTGTCTATATGTAATATGAATATATACATATTACAAATAAAACTTTAGGTGAAGTAATGGATTCTGTTAGTTACTGAATATCTAACTTTTGTCTTGCAAGCTGCATTCGCCTCACACACACACTCACACACACACACACACACATATTAATTTATATGAAGCTGACATACCCGACGACGAAATTAAAATACGAGATATCAACATATCTTAAGAGTATTGTTCCTTCCTCATTGATCAGGCTAATCCCGATTGAACATACTTATGATTAAATGTATTCTAGCCGTGATCATCTTTCTTTCCCAGCACAAGAATAGATTAACCGTGTTATTCAGATAGGCACCGATTTACATTTTGGAGGGATTTGTTTATTTTAACTTCAGATAATCCACGGAAGAAAAATCAGCCTCGTCGATTGATGCCAGTATTTTATTTAGTTTCAAGCTTGATAATTATAACATCGTAATATTTCATTAAGTTTCTGTTAAACTTTTTATCATCTTTGTTTTAATTCATACTCGTGCATGACAGGCTCTTTTATGTCCAGAATATGTGATAGTTTGTGTTAGGAAAATATAGGTATATATTTAACAATGAAGTCAATAAAAGTAAAAAAGTACATTCCATAATGAGGCTTAGAGATAAGCACGTAAACTTAAATAACAAATACTCTGATATCTTAGAGTAGGGCATATATTAACTAGTAACCTGGCTACTATCATGGCCTCGATTAACAATAAGCTAGAAGCCTTGTATGAAACTAGGAAAAACTACAGCATAAAACATAGCAACCAATCGACAGATATAATAAATGTCATCCGTAATAGTTCGTCCTCAAATTACACGTACAACGAACTGATAAATAATAACCGCACGTCCACACAACATACACACAGATAAATTTAATAATTTATGTGGGTGAAGACAAGAGTCAATATTTGTAAAACTAAATTTCTAATACACCAACGTAATGTACCCGTTAAACCATATTGCTATGAAATATATTTTAACTGCACAGACCTATTTGTTTTAAATATTTGGATGTCTTTGTGCAGCATTACATAAAAATAAAAATCACAGGCAGCAAAGTTTGTCCATCTCTACAATATTTTTAATGTTTTTTTTTTTTGTAATTGTCATTGTGACTCTCTCCTGGCAGTAGAAATCTTTACATCTGCTGCCATTAACGGACTTGCTGAGAAATATATATGGGACCGACTGTGTACATACATCTATGTATACATGTATAAATCATACATACATACATACATACGTAGTACATATATACATACATACATACACATGTACACATATATACACATACATAAAGAGAGTAACAATTAGTGATGCAAAAAGAACCGGAAGTTATTATACAAACTGACTGATTTCACTATCCTTATAAGAATGATTGTGGAGGCGCAATGGCCCAGTGGTTAGGGCAGCGGACTCGCGGTCGTAGGATCGCGGTTTCGATTCCCAGACCGGGCGTTGTGAGTGTTTATTGAGCGAAAACACCTAAAGCTCCACGAGGCTCCGGCAGGGGATGGTGGTGAACCCTGCTGTACTCTTTCACCACAACTTTCTCTCACTCTTACTTCCTGTTTCTGTTGTACCTGTATTTCAAAGGGCCGGCCTTGTCACTCTCTGTGTCACGCTGAATATCCCCGAGAACTACGTTAAGGGTACACGTGTCTGTGGAGTGCTCAGCCACTTACACGTTAATTTCACGAGCAGGCTGTTCCGTTGATTCGGATCAACCGGAACCCTCGTCGTCGGAACCGATGGAGTGCTTCCATTCCATAAGAATGATTAGACAGAAAATTGTGAAATCAGTAAAATCGTGACTGCGTAATAATCATTTATTATTTACCAAATTATTATTAATTCAGAAAAAAAAATTGGCGGTTTTAATCCTTCCCTTGAAATATTTATAGGAAATGTTATAAATCTAAAACAAAGTGATTACAAGTCAAATCCATTTATATAGTTAATATAAATAATATAAATAATATATAATAATATGAACATCAAAATACACACCCATACATATATATAACCCATACATATATATAACCCATACATGTATACAACCAGTTAGTAAGAAAGATTGTAAATAATGTTGTTTTTTTAATAAAATCTAAATTGGTTTATTTAATATTATATTATTTCTAATTATTAAATACCATTCGAAAATATTTAGGTTTAATGTATAGTCTTAAAAATAGACTTTGTTTTATCGTCAACAAATAACTCAAAATGCGTAAATAAAAAAGTAATATAAATATCTTCTAGTGCAAAGTATAAGAGAAAGAGAGAGAGAGAGAGAGAGAGAGAGAGAGGGAGAAGAAAGGAAGACAAGGAGACAGTTAACGTATATACACATAAAATATTTTACACGTTTTTATTATATCTATTCATTTTCCTTCATAATTATACAACTACACCCACCCCACACAAAGATTATATATATATAGTTGAAATTTATAGAAAAACAAAAGACGAAGACAGGTGTATTATTTTGACGCTCGAGAAATTGAAAAAAAAATTGTACATTTCCAGCCTACACTCTTCAACGGAAAGAAATAAGAGAAAATAAACAGATAGAGAAATACAAAAAGACTTGTGGATTTAGTGTTGAAGCATGGCGACTGTTTTTATATACATATATATATGTATGTATGCATGTATGTATGTATGTATGTATGTTTGTATGTATGTATGTATGTATGTATGTATATTTTAAATGTGTGTATAAGCTGGTAGTATGCACTTTAAAGCACGTTAACTGTCATCGGCTACCTCCTGTCATCAAACGGCATGGTGGATATAAGTGCCACTGAATTAACTTAAGGAATTCCATTGTGCCCATCGAATATATTATTAACATATTAGAGAAAGG
>NC_043008.1:11630271-11647771 GCF_006345805.1 Octopus sinensis
TATATCCGTTATTATTGTGAAATGTACTTGTTGTTATACATCTGGGTTTTAAATCCCATGGAGTTTATGATATTTTAATGAAGATTTTTGGATCAATCAAATATAGAATAATATTGATTTCAATGTTTGGCACGTGAACGGCAGTTTCTGGTTCGGTATTGATTCGATTACATCAACTACAGTACTCAGCTCCTGCTTATTTTATGGACCTCGAAAGGATGGAAAGCAAAATCAACCTCGGCGGAATTTGAACTCTAGGCATTTTGTTCGGCGTTCTATAAATCTTGCTAGCTCGCCTCCTTAATATGATACTGATAATGTGATAGGCAATCTCGAAATATCTCTAATGAGATGGGCAGTATTGTGTCTTATTTGTAAATAGTTCTAAGTAGTTTTAATTCAAATTTAAAATCTGCCTTTTATAAAATATTTTATAGGTTTCTGATACTCGCTGTAGTAATTAAATTATGAAACATTTATTATTTTTCATATACGGGGCAATTTAGAATAATTTTTACCATGAAAAATATATTATAAATTGTCTGACTTTTACGTAACTAAAAATAGAGTCTTCGATATTTTCTTCAGAAATCTTTTATTCTCACTTGTTTTGGCGTCGAGGTATATTAAAGTCTTCAATTTTCTCTGGAAATTGTGGAAGGAATCTCAGTAATAATAATACTAAACACCAGAGGCGTAAAAAGTATCATACCGTTAAGAAGGAGAGCAAAAAATAAAATTGCTGTTGATACTCAGGCTGAACTGCATGAGGAAAGTGAGCAACTGTTTTTGCAAAGAAAGGGAAATCAATGACTAAGAAAAAAAAGCGTATGAACAATTGGCTGATATGTGGGAACAAAAACTCTTGCCTGCCCAAATATGTGACCTGTAGCAAACAAGCTAATATTGATCAGCAGCACTCTCCTGAGTAGCTACGGAACTCAGGACTAAGAGCAGAGAGCAAAAACTACATCTTAGCTGCTCAAGGTCAAAATTTACTGATCAGGAATTACCAAGTCAATGTGATGAATAATGGAGTGGATCGAAAATACGGATTCTGCAACGGTGTTATTGAAACAGTTGACTATCTAATCTCAGGATGTAATGTCTTAGAACCGGTAGAGTATAAATGAAGACATGACAGACTTAGCCAATATCAAAAGAGCACTTCACAAACAAATAAACTCATCAACGGTACAATTTGGATTGTTGTAGAAAGGATGGTATTGAAGATGAATGGGAACAGAACATTGACGGAAAGAAAATGAAATAATCAACCTTGGTGGAAATGGAGAATATCAGAAAGATATAACCTCTCTGAACATTGTAGTGTGAATACTTGATACGAAAATAAAAGGGAAATTGAAGAATAGTTGTAAATTCGAAAAATTGAAGAAGTTTGATAATAGAGCATAATTCAATTGAAGAACTGAAGCAGCGCATACTTAGCAAGAAAGCAAAACTACTTAGGTTTGATCAACGAATTAAGCATTAGCAGCAAACAAGTTGTTTACTGTAGATCAAAATTATTGTATCAGGAGATTAATGATACTTTATATGCAAAAGGCTATTTCTTAATGAAGATGAATGTCGACAGTTTGGTGGGTGATATATGTAGTAAGCAAAAGCAACATTTTACTTGAGCTGAATGGCTCTGCAGCATGAAGCGAAGGACTTCATATTCCCAGCAACAAACTATCCTCTTTATCGCGTACAGTATCAGAAATGTAGATAAAACGATAAACAACTGAAAAGCAGTAAGGCTAGACGGCCTGCATAAATGTTTGCTAAAAAGTTCAGCGGATTACATGAATTGATTGCTGAGCAATTTAATGAATTGATTGGTGATATCCAGGGTGGTTGACCAAAAGAAAAATGGTTTTCTGCTTGAAGGATATATAGGAACGAAATGCTGCCGATAATTGCAGGCCAATTTCTTGACTTCCATTGATGTGGAAGTTACTGCTAAGAGAGATTGCAGAAGATAAATGCAAATTTCTTGATCAGAACGACATTTCATCAATGGTTAAAAAAAGCAATGGAGGAGGAAATGCAGAGGTACCAAAGATCAATTATTGATAGACAAATTGGTAATGCGAGGTTGAAAGCGAGAGAGGACATATTTGGGACTGTCCTTGAATAATTGCACCTAAGCTTACGGTATGATTACATGCCAATCTCTTTATTTCCCACAAGGGGCTAAACATAGAGGATACAAACAAGGACAGGCAAAGGGATTAAATTGATTACATCGCTCCTAGTACGTAATTGGTACTTATTTAATCGACCCCGAAAGGATGAAAGGCAAAGTCGACCTCGGCGGAATTTGAACTTAGAACGTAGCGGCAGACGAAATATCGCTAAGCACTTTGCCCGGCGGGCTAACGATTCTGACCGCTCGCCACCCTCATGATTACTTATTGGACGATCAATGAGCGCATGAATACGTTTGGAATTACAAGGAACGTGGTTTCCTAAGTGATCTATGGAGGGTTGGAACACAGAGTTGCCATCGCACGAACAACGTTTGGTCAATCTAGGTATTAAGAGTAAGGTTTTCCAGGAGATTCTCTCTGATCTTGGCACCAAGAAAAGTAAACCTGGGATATCAGTTCAAGCGAAAACACGCAGAAACGACCATATTTTCATGGTTGATTTGAAGCTCTTTGGCAAGGATGAAGTACAAGATATATCAATGTACAAATGGTATTATGGCGTTATTATTTGTTCCTCATTTGTTAATTAAAATTGTGTAGCTTTACTATGTCAAATAGCATATCTATACCACGAGAATAAATTTGTATCTTACTGTATTAATTATTTATATATGTTGTATGTTTTGTCGTGTCAAAATACTTATATGTTGCTATTTGCAAAATCTTTCATCTTTAGCGTTTAATGGTGTATGTAAATGTATATGTGTATGAACCTATGTATATTATGTGATTGTGTTCATGTCTATGTATGTGTGTAAAAATATATGTGTATGTGAAGATCTATATCTGTGTGTATGTGTGTTTGTATATGTTTGCATGCATACGTATGTGTGTATGTGTGTGTGTGCGTAGAAAATGGAGAGTTTGGATACAGCCAAATCAATTTATTTATATAGTGTAAATACATTGTAGTGTTCCGTAGTGCCTATATAGTAGTAATTTTTTTTCCTCGGATATTATCTTGCACCCCTATATTAGACATTTTTCTTTACAAAAATTGTAAGTGGACATCTGTTTTTAATTTTGAAATCACAGTTTTTATGTCCAAAACCTTCCTTTGTTTCCATATTTAAGATTCCCATTATAAGGGTTACTTCCCTTCCTCCGATGGTTGTATGCTTAGCATTATCGTTATTTTAATTGCCACTTTTGTTATTGATTGAATCATTCACTTTGTCCTTATTCCTATTCTGAAATAAGTTATTTTAGTTTTTATTATTAAGTGCGGATATAATTTGTGCAATCTATTTGAAGCACTAAATCCCGCCTTTAATTGTCATATTAAAATTTCTTCGTGGTATTTGTTTTCCTCTGTAAATGTATAGAGATGTCCTTATGGAATAGCGTTATTATGTAGGCCTTTATTGTTTCGAAAATGGAATCATGAACCATGCTGTAACATTTTCATAGTAATTTCTCTTAGAGTGATCCTATGTTGATTAACTGCATTTATGTGTGGGGTTTACCGTTTTAGAGGATTGCTATGAATACTACTGTTTAGTATGTTGTATTTTTCAACCTATTTTGGTTTTCGTTTACATATTCACAATTATCATCATTTATGTTTTGTTTCAGGCTTTTCTCCTGTTCTCATATCTTTAACTCTTATAACATCTTTGTCGTTTCCATTCCTGTTATATGTGTTTTCTTTGCTTGTTTTTTTCAATTAGTTTCCTGTTATTTTGTCCCATATTACTCCATCCTCTTTCTCATTGCGTTCCTTTCCAGGTCATTGTGATCTCATGCATATTTCCTCCTATCCTTTATCTTATTATTGTGAATTTTATTTTGCGTGCAGCTTTTACCATTATAATTTCCGTTTGGTCTGCAGTACATCAAATTATGTTTATATTGCTTCGTATTCGCAATGATAGTCCTTATCATTTCCTTAGTTTCCTTAGTTTCATAGTATTTAAATTTTTGTTTATATCCTGTCTTTCCTAGGGCGATATTATAATACTCAACATTCTGCCGAAACATTTCCTCTTGGGACGAGATATCAGATATTGCTTTTGATATATTTTCTACTAAAATATGCGTAATGCATTTGGGATGATTACTTTCTATATGGATGTACGTTAGCTTAGTAGTTGGATTATGGTATGTCTAATGTTTCCCTGTTTCTAGGGTAAAGTTAACATCCAAGAATTTGACGGAATTGTGTTGTTTTTTTATAGGAATGGATAGTCCTATGTTCTTGAAGAATTTCTGAAATCTTTGCGCATACATTTCTAATCGCCTATTATATATATATATATATATATATATATCTATATATATATATATATATATATATATATATATATGCTTTCGGAAAGAAGATTAAGTGGATATTCTGTCATAATGTAGAGGTTTTACTTAGAAGTCCTCAAGAGTAACTTGAGACAATAGATATTAATAGGCAATGTGAAGAAATGAAAGACTTGGTAATTCAATCCGTAAACATGGCAGCGGCTAAACATGGTTTCAAAGGGAAAATGTACATGATAGCATAAGAACGTTAAAACATGCATGTATAGGTAAAACCATAATCGAAAATCTGAAGTGGTGATGGAAGCGAACCATATATATATATATATATATATATATATATAATATATATATATATATATATATATATATACATCCATCCATACATACATATATGTAGTTAACAGATATTCTTATAGGTATAAAAATGCAATAAACAATTATAGAGAAATGGAGACAAGATTTTGAATAAAAATGAGGTTTAATACGAAATAGTATTCAATTCATACGCGCGTTTCAAAGGACAATACAACTATGTAAGATTAATTTTCTTTCATATTTGTCTTGTGCTTTGACAGGCACGTATGTATTGAATCCCATTTTGTATTAAATCTAATGATGTTCCAACATCTTTTTCGCCTCCATTTTTCTATAATTGTTTATGGAAATTTTATACTTATAACGATATTTTTCAACTGCTATTTTATTTTCTTATTATTTGCTCTGGCTAGTTTTATGAATATGATGAATGCTTATTAGAATCATTCTTTCTCTCTTTTTGGACGTCTCAAAATGTTTGAATTGTTCGCTTTTGAACTTACTTTTTCATACATATATGTGTGTGCGTATTCATGCACATGTATGTTTATTATGAGTATATATGTATGTATATATATATATATATATATATATATATATATATATATGTGTGTGTGTGTGTGTGTGTGTGTGTCTGTGTGTGTGGTGTGTGTGTGTAAGTGTATAACACCCTCACACTCTATCTTACCCGTTTCTATAATTTGCGCTTTCTTTCTTCACTCTAACTGCTTCTGATCATGAACTAAATATAAACGCTCCATCCAGACGTAAAATCTGTATCATCCAATATCTCTGTCTGAAGAATTTTTAATAGAGATTTCCTTACCTGTCTGTCTAGCATGTAAAACTATGTAACTCCTATTAGCAAATGAAACGTGTAATGGTAAATAAATGATACCAATAAAGTTTCTAACGACCTTTGCTTTTTCCTTGGACAACATCGGTGGCAGGAAGCAGGGAAACTGGTCACCATGGGCGATGGGGAGAGGGGAGACTTCCACAAAACCACCCTGCCCAGATTTGTGCCTCAGAGGGGAAACTTTCTATGTTCAATCTCATGATATTCGTGACTGAAGGTGCTGGTGTGTACCTTATAGCTATGTATGTGTGTATGTGTATTTGCGTGTTTGTGTGTACCTGTGTGACTGCATGTGTTTATACATGTGATATAAGAACCTCCATTATTTTTGTATAAGTAGCATATCACTAAAAGCAGTAGGCAAAACAAGTTACTGTAAAATTAATTGCTTAGATTTTGAATCTATAGAAGAGTATGATTGTATTTCTCAAATACCAAATCAGCTTTGGAACACTTATTGATTCTCAGAGCATCTGCGCCAAAGTCAACACCGAAGCGAGGGAAAGTAAGAATATACACGTCTGAGACTAACAATTATATAGACATTAGTCTCTTATGCTTTTCTCTTTCCGCTGTCACAAGTTCTGGTGGATGCATACGTATGTATGTATGTATGTATGTATGTATGTATGTATGTATGTATGTATGTCTGTATGTATGTATGTATTTATGCATGCATGCATGTATGTATGTATGTATGTATGTATGTATGTATGTATGTATGCATGCATGCATGCATGCATGCATGTATGTATGTATGTATGTATGTATGTATGTATGTATGTATGCATG
This sequence comes from Octopus sinensis, assembly GCF_006345805.1. Taxonomy (NCBI): domain Eukaryota; kingdom Metazoa; phylum Mollusca; class Cephalopoda; order Octopoda; family Octopodidae; genus Octopus; species Octopus sinensis. Next base: position 11,636,707 of record NC_043008.1, read on the forward strand.
CATGCATGTATGTATGCATGCATGTATGTATATATGTATGTATGTATGTAAGTATGTATGTATGCATGCATGCATGTATGTATGTATGTATGTATGTATGTATGTATGTATGTGTGTATGTATGTATGTATGCATGCATGCATGTATGTATGTATGTATATATGTATGTATGTATGTATGTATGTATGTATTATGCATGCATGCATGTATGTATGCATGTATGTATATATGTATGTATGTGTGTATGCATGCATGCATGTATGTATGTATGTATGCATGCATGCATGTATGTATGTATGTATATGTATGTATGTATGTATGTATGTATGTATGTATGTATGTATGTATGTATGTATGTATGTATATGTAAGTATGTATGTATGTATGCATGTATGTATTTATTCATTTATAGGTAGATGCATGTTTTAGCGTTAGGGCATTGGCCTTACTGTCATGAGGTTGTGATTTCGATTCCCTCCCCGGGCTATGTATTGTGTTATTGGATAAGGCCCTATTATTGCATGTTGCTCCAGTTCATTCAGCTCTAAATCTATTTTAACTATGTTGTTTTTTTACTTCCCTTTCCTGCAGCAGCGACGGGTGAAGAACAATGAGAAGAACGTTTTCCAGAGCTCTTCAGAGAGGAGTTTTTTATAAGGCTGTTATTACTCTTAGATTTGTCGTTGGTATATTGTAACCAGTTGTAGCATAAAGGGACAATATTCTAGGCGGTGTTCACGCACGATTCTACTGTTCATTTTCTGTTGTATATTATAGCCAAAGTGGAAGCGCAATGGCCCGGTGGTTAGGGCAGCGGACTCGCGGTCATAGGATCGCGGTATCGATTCCCAGACCGGGCATTGTGAGTGTTTATTGAGCGAAAACACCTAAAGCTCCACGAGTCTCCGGCAGGGGATGGTGGTGATCCCTGCTGTACTCTTTCACCACAACTTTCTCTCACTCTTACTTCCTGTTTCTGTTGTACCTGTATTTCAAAGGGCCGGCCTTGTCACTCTCTGTGTCACGCTGAATATCCCCGAGAACTACGTTAAGGGTACACGTGTTTGTGGAGTACTCAGCCACTTACACGTTAATTTCACGAGCAGGCCGTTCCGCTGATTGGGATCAACCGGAACCCTCGTCGTCGTAACCGACGCAGTGCTTCGATAATTAGAGCCAAGACACTTAAATGAATTGATGGCAGTATAGCTTGTAGTAGTGATGCCGATGTTTGTGTTAACGTTCCTTCTGCTACCGTTACAGCTACATCGGCAGAGTAGTTGCGGATGCAGTTTTGTTGTGAGGAAATATTTACCATTTTAAATTTTAAACTAGAAGACAAAAAACTGTGGTTCGGGAATATGGGTGTGGGACGTTTCTTCTTCATATCCACCGGCTATTTCTTATTTTACACAACCACCTCTATTCTCCCCCACCTGGCGGTATTTACTCGAGTAGTAATTAAAATATAAATCCAAACAACAGTTTTTTTTTTTTTTCAAAATTACTTCGTCAACAAAATATAATGGGCGGTCTTCACTTCCCACTCATTTTTTTTAGAAACGTATATATCTGAAATATACAATAAGAAAAGAGAAAAATCTTCCCCAACAACACGAATTTTAAAGAAACACGCGTTAGCTTTCATAATATCAGTAATATAAGAATAATAAAAATAATATTTATTTAAAATTTTGGCACAAGGCCAGCAATTTCGGAGGATTACATCGACTCAAGTGTTCAAATGGTAGTTATTTTATCGTCCCCGAAGCATGAAAAGCAAAGTCACCCTGGGAGGAATTCGAAATCGGAATATAGACGGAGGTTATGCCTCTAAGAATCTTCTGAACACTTGCTTTTGTCTAATAGATATCCAGTACTCTGGTTGTATGAGTTTCTGCATACGACATTTATTTTCAAAAGTGTTCGTTAATTACTTTTTCCTGGCAGTCATCCAAACTTCATGTTGGTAGATTCCCTTCAGATGTTCCTTTTTGTGATGTTACAGTTACTTTAATGTTTATAGCGATCATTTTTTTTCAATTGGTTAATCCTAGGGTAACATCAGGAAGCAACATTGAGAATATGTAAGGTGAAATTGTACTGTAGTTCGAAGTTAGGGCTTCTATTTCTTACTTATTTCAGTTATCAGACTGCGGCCATGCTGAGGCACAACGAATCGCGCCCCGTACTATTATTATTTTTTTTTTTACTTTTAGAAGCTTGCTATTTATTCTATCGCTGTGTTTTGCGGAACAGCTACGTTACGAGGACGTATACACAGCGGCACCAGTTCTTAAGCGGTTATAGGGGGCGAGCTGGCAGAAACGTTAGCACGCCGGGCGAAATGCTTAGCGGCATTTCGTCTGCGTTACGTTGTGAGTTCAAATTCCGCCGAGGTCGACTTTGCCTTTCATCCTTTCGGGGTCGATAAATTAAGTACCAGTTACGCACTGGGGTCGATGTAATCGACTTAATACCTATGTCTGTCCTTGTTTGTCCCCTCTGTGTTTAGCCCCTTGTGGGTAATAAAGAAATAGGTTATAGGGGGAGAAACAGAAACACTAACACGCACACATACACACATGCACACACACACACACACGCACACATACATACGACGGGATTCTTCCAGTTTCCCTCTGCCAAATCGGCTTTGGTCGGCACTAGGCTATAGTAGATAACATTTTTCCAAACTGCTTTGCAGTGAAACTGAATTCGGAAAAATGTAGTTGGGAAACAAGCGTCGTAACACACAGCCTAACGTTACGCAACTTTTCCTTTATTTGTGTTGATTCCAGTTTTTAGCTGGAATAAATAAGCTGGATTTGCTCATTGTATTGCGTTGTTGCAGAGTATTGTAGAAGACTCATGTGTTTAAGGTGATATCATTACGTTTCTGTCAAGCACGTTATATATTTCTTGCCATAATTAATCACATCCTTCTTGTGACAAGATATCAGATGTTACGTTTCATTATAACTAATTACAGTTGAGAACATTTATATTTCCGATGTACAGCATATTGAAGAGTAAACTTTGTAATATCATTTTAGAATTATTTAACAACATACTTTACAACTAAGCTACGAAACAGAGATAGATAGAGAGTGAGAGATGGTTGAATTTATAATTATCATTCGATCGAATTCAAGAAAAATATAGAAAAAGACAATAAAGAAGATGATAAAAGTGAAATACATGAAAGATAAAATATATGATAATATGAAATAAAATAAAACAATTTCTATTGGAGATTTTCTATGGTGTAGAAATATATTTGAAGTTGAAGTATTTTAAATAGACGCCAAGGAATATCGAAAAAATAAATAAATGAAATAAGGATTGACTCTTGATAAAGAATGATTCAGCTGTAAAGAAATAAATGCCTGTGAAGCAAATCAATAAATATCTCTTGAAGTTTGGCAAGATCCCCGGACGATACTAGAAAACGAGTGTCGAGTAGAAAATTGCCTGTTTTCTGGTCATTAACGTCGAAGTGATTCAATTGTTTTGAATAAGTTTAAATCTGAATGCATTCACACATGGAAATGAGACCTTAAAAATTGATTACCTCACATTATTTAAGACGTCTCGGGACATAATTACTTGTGAGAAGCTTTATATATTTATTTATGTTTTATTACGTTTGTACAATGCCACAGGTTTATATATTTATTCTTCTATTATTTATATACATTTACATATACAATACATAAATTATATATGTAAACCTCGGAAATTCACTGCGAGCTTAATAAAAATATGAATATATCTTTATAAATATCTGTAATTATAGACGACATCAATACCGCTCCAGTGCGTATGGCATACTCTAAAGAAAACTGATATCTTATGATATTGATATCAAATACAGTGCTTTTATAAGTTTTCTACATAATTCTGCTTAAAAATGTTTATTTAGATACAAGCTACACATATAGATAAATACATGACCGCGTTTAATGATTTAGTGTGTGACCGCGTTATACATAGTTATACATCCAGGATTTTAGTTGCTGTCAGTTAAGTAAAATGTGAACTCGCCACGCTAAGAATGATCAACCCAACATTTCGACTAGTCTATACACACATCTCTCTTTCTCACTCCTTCTCTCTATCACACACACACACACACACACACACACATCTGTATACATATGTACATGTATGGCTTCCGAACCACATGGTTTTGAGTTGACTAACACTGCGTGGCATCTTGGGAACCGATTTCTTCAATAGCCTAAAGCTGACCAAATCCTTGTGAGCGTATTTCGTAAACAGAAATGACTAGAAGCCCGGTGTGTACATACGCGCACGTAATATATATATGCAATGTGTGTTCGATCCCCACCGGTGGTTTTAACTATCGTGAATTTTCGTCCCTGTAGCTAGCGTTTCGGTTAAAAGAAAAACCAAAGATGATACAATAAATACCAAGTTTTTTTAAAAAAACTGTACTGAGGTAGAATTGTTCACCTAAGTTTTTACAAGGTGGTGCCCCAGCATGGCCGCAGTCTAATTACTGAAAGAAATAAAAAAAGGAAGTTTCTGAGCGTGGTTACTTTTACATACTTAAATGCTACTTTTTTAGTCATTATGCTAGAAATTAACTCCTACCACGGCCAGCTCTGAAATATTTAAATGAAGTAATATGACTCCGTAATAACTTTTAAGTGCAAAAGCAGCAATTTTTTAATACATTACAATCCACATCAATAAACCAAATAATGCTGCTGTACAAAGACAGCTTCAGTAGGAATTTATAGACATCATGCTGACCATTTATAAATGAAGACCAATAAGCACGTCTGTCTTATAAAGCAAAACTTTACAAACTCTTTGAAGTCGTTCTCGTGAAACCTACCGACTTTTTATTATATGATATAGACATGTAAAACCTTGCTTCAGGAAGTCAACTGAAATATTTTTTATTGTTTCATGTGATGTAATATATCGAAACAATGTGATTCTAGGTGATACAATTTACAAGTCATTAAGTTTTGGCTGGAAATTTTTTCTAACCAAATGTCTGAAAGAACAGAGAAGCAAATATCATTACGGGAATGAAACCAATTCTAAATTCTAAAAAATACAAAATTCTTTTTCGACGGTGTCATTTGCTAACGGATACTGGGGGTCCTGAACGTAGTGGCCATCCCAGCAGCAGTAAATGCAGCGCACTTAATGTTAATATCATTTGTCTTTAAATTGCTTCAGTCATTACACCACGCCCATGTTGGAGCACCACCTCGAAGAATTTTAGACGAACGAGTTGTTTCCAGCACTTAATATTTTAAGCCTGTTTTTCATGCTCTCGTTCTATTTTCTCGAGCCCTTGGTCACGGAGTCGTAAACTCACCAAAGCCAGCTATGAAGCAGCGTTGGGGGACAAAAGCAATGATACACACACACACATATCGATTATGTCTATTACTCTTTTATTCTTTTACTTGTTTCAATCATACGACTACGGCCATGATGTATCACTATATATATATGTGTGTGTGTGTATGTATATGTATGCATATATATATATATATATATACACAAGGAGAGAAAAATGTGAGCAGTGGCTACCGACTGCCGGATAGAAAGGTAACATTGGAGAGCAAAGAAGTAGGGGAGATAACAAAGTCAAGGTGATCCCCTTGTGTGTAAGAGTAAGTATGTGCGTGTGAAAGAAGGATGGTGGTCTTGACGTGTGCATATATATATATATATATATATATATATATATATATATAAACACGCGCATATATTTACGTATATATATATGTGTGTATGTTTTTCTGTCTGTATGTGTGTGTATGTATGGGTGTTTCTGTGTGTGTGTGTGTGTGTATGTGTGTATGCATGTATTTGTCGCAAGAGTGAATTAAGAATAGACGGGATAAAAAGAGAGGCCGTATATCTAGTTTTATACTTTAATATTTTGACATTAAGATTAACGATAAAAATTTTTCAAGCTTATTAATTTGAATAGAGTGTGTAACCTTTGTATTTTCGAATTTAGTTTACTAGTCTATTATATGAGGCATATATTCTTGTGTAATTCTGTAGTACACCAATTCGGCACATATTTCTATAGAAACAGGAGTGTGCAAAGAGCAGAGAGACAAGATACGCAATCCTGCCGTCTCTTTGAATGGTGAAATTTGAATTATTGATTGTAGATATTTTATCAATATTTTTAATTTGGTTCAAGCATTTTGTTTTCTTTATGTTTCAATTTTTTGTTCAGATTTATCAACAAATACTGAAGGTAATTTTAAATTTGTTAATTAGATTTATTGATTTTGTTATTAGTGTTATTTGTCTCCGAAAGTCAATGAGTTGGATGAATTCTAATATCGAACGAATCGAATAGTCGTTTGTGTAGAAATTCTGTTGTAGCAAGTATTGGCAATACCGTCGAATATTCTTCTCGACTGCTCATCAGAATGGATCACATTTTTGTATTGCAGAAAATTGAATGGAAGTCTCATGATAATGTTTTCCGAGCAGCATATCTTTCAAAACAAGGGCAACCATGGTTATTTTTTTTTTCTTAAAGACTCTTTCCGTCTTAACGCTCTAATTCAAATTCCGCTGAGGCCGACTTTGCATTTCATCCTTCCGGGGTCGTTAAAAAATTACCAGTTGAGAACTTGAGTTGATACAATGTACTAAACTCTCCACCAAAATGTCAGGTCTTGTGTCTATAATTGGAAGAATTATTGAAGACCCTCAAAGCTGGTTGCTGGCAGAATCGTTAGCACGCCACACAGAATGCATAGCGCTATTTCGTCCATCATTTCGTTTTGAGTACAGACTTTACTGAGTCTACCTTACCTCTCATCCTTTCCGGGTTGATGAAATAAATACTAGTTGATCACAGGTGTCGAAGTAGTCGACTATTGCCCTGTCCCCAAATTTCATGTATTTTGCCTGTATTAGAATGAATTAGTAGGGTACTTCGTCCGTAATTAACGCATATTTCCTCCTATAGTGTAGACTTTGGCCAATACTATCCAATGTGAATTTTCCCCCTTCTGTAGGCTTTCCGTGTATGGCTGCGAGCTGCTTTATTGTTATTCGTAAAGTTTTGTCTTTTTACCTATGTAAATTAACACTTTTCATTTGAATTCACTTATTGTTTAAGGCCGTTTATGTCTTGTAAGCAAGATGGAAGCTATACTTCGAAATCAATTTTTGGTGCTTATCTTTCATTTCAGCCAGAAATCTTGTAAAAGTCTTTGGGAAACATAAGAGTATATCCGACCACTTTCATTCAAAATTATATATACATAAAAAAAATCAATTACTTATTTTTAACTTTACTTCTTGGAGTTGCACGGAATATTAAGTTTGAAGATAAACACTGGAATTTTACGATTTTAGTAGAATATCTATTAAATATTCATCTTTTAAATAGGTTTCCTTTTCTGGGAAAATAATTCTTTATTATATACTACACTGAAAATTCTTATTTAATAAGAACAATATCTTGAGTTATTTTGGTGATTCATTTCAGAAAACAAAACACTTTTGGAAGAGAGAAAGTTTTTGAAGCCAACTAGATTCGTTTCATTCTTGTAAACAATAGTCTAATATATTTTATGTGTTTTATTCAGTAAGAGTTGATTTTATTGTTAGTTATAGAACAGCTAAGATAGAATTTATGTTCATTTGCGTCAACCGATGTCTGATTATTTATTCATCACGAAAAGTTTTTATATATATGGCATAGAACTTTGCCGACGAAATAATTTGTTAGTTTCATTTAAATGAAGTTTCTCATAAATAAATGGAGGTTGTGCAGCTTTAAGTCCGTTGTTTTTGCGATTGAGAACTGTAAAAGTAGATAGTCGATGAGTGGAGAGATTCAATGGAGAACAGATGTTTGGAAATTCGGTTGGTGCGAATCCAAATGGGGCAGACATAGTGGAGTTGAGTAGCTTTAGTTATAGCTAATAAAGAATCAATAAGTTCAGTAGATCAATATTCACATTCATATAGCTGTCTCATTAAAGCAGCAGACATTTTATGCGACAGAGTATTCCGGATACCTCCGATAATATCACGAGTACTGGACTCAAAATGTACGAAATCAGTTCGTATTTACTCTCTTCCGATACTAATACTACAACGAAACAGTCGTAAAGATTATCGTGATTAATAATGCAGCAGTTAGATATCGGTCTTATCTATGTATGTTCTCAATACGCTACTTTTCCCAAACCCACAGGCTATTCATATTCCTAAACTTAACATTTGTTGTTGTTTGTTCCTTCTCGAGCCACTCCTGGCTCATAAGGGCCAGTTTCCCGGTTTCCTTGGTGTATAGATTCCCCACCTGGACAGGACGCCGGTCCCTCGCAGGTGAGCTGCAAGATGCAAGAGGAAATAGTGAGAGGAAATTGTGGCGAAAGAATCAGCAGAGGTTCGCCATTACTTTCTGCCGGAGCCGCGTGGAGCTTAGGTGTTTCGCTCATAAACACACACACCGCCCGGTCTGAGATTCGAACCCACGATCCCTCGACCGCGAGTCCGCTGCTCTAACCACTAGGCCATGTGCCTCCAAACTTAACATTTACCTATATGTAAATACCCTTTAATAATCTGATCATCTCTTCATCTGATATATCTAATATCTGCTTAACGACACCTGAATTTCCATAATACACGAGATGCGGCCCACATATTAATACAACAAATCCACAATCATCTACATGTGTATTTGAAACTCTGGCTGCATCTTCGTTGAGTGTTCGCGTGCGATCGACGCAAGACACTTACAAGTGTCACTTAGGGACTATCGCTCAAGTCATGTTACTACTCATTGCCAAAGTAACCAAATCTTCAACATTATCTTAAAACCGCAGGTCGAGATCATTTGGGAGCAGAGAACAGCGATTCACAGAATTAATGGGTCAGCGCACAAACTGGTTGGTACGTATCTCACTGCAAGAATAATGAGAGTAAAAAAAACAGTTGATTTATTGGCTCAGTATGACAGGTGTAGATAAATTCATATAACAGTGAAGCAAGAACATTTTAGTGCAAATGGTAGAAGAGAGACAGCACATAGGTGAGTTAGAGCTGGTGAGTTATGTACTCTTTGGGTGTTGTAGAGAATATGTGTGGATATAAGAAACAACATCACGGCCCCAAATATACTGAAATTTGAATGAAACTGTGTAACAAATTTTCTTATTTTTCTTTGGTTAGTGAGTGTTATTTCCTATTTGCTTCTATCTAGAAATCAAAGTAAATAACGACTATTCCCTTCAAACTTTGCTGTTCTGACATGGACATCAATGTCTTGAAACGAACTTAATTTCTGATACATTTGAGACAGAATCAGCGCTGAGATGATGCTAAAGCGGAAATATCGTTATAGCAAATATTCTGCTTAATGCCATAGATTTGCTAGTCACTTGTTTGACATTAACCATTTGAGCATGTATCTTTATTGACCGACAGTATGTGCATCTCTCATCATGAGCAAGAGTAGTGAGGGAGCATCATAGCCATGTTTGAGAGGGATTCTTTGAGGTTTGAATAAATGTAACAAAAGCAAAGTTTGAAGGAAATATTATCAGTTTTCATAATTTCTTGGGGCGAGGAAATAGGAAATAACAATTGCTATCCAAGGACAAAGATCGCGTTATACAGTGTTATAGTTCCGACTTGCTTAGCATCAGCGATACACCAAAGCCGTAGAAGTGTTTTGTCTGATACTGTTTTAGCGATGCTATACATATAAATTTGTCGATGGACAATCAGATATTGCGCAGTAAAAATTTCTTTCCAGTCTAATAATTACAAATTTTATTAGCCCTTATTTAAACATTCATTCATAGTTTTGAAGACGTACTAGTTCGCAACATCTTTTGTAATCAATATTAATAGTATAGAACAATTAGAAATTGTGAAATGTTTTCTTCTTGTTTTTATAACAAAGCTTCATACTATTCCATGAAATTTCATCGCATGATTTCCTAACGGTAAAATCCAGAATTGCATTGTCCAACCATTTTCAACATTAGACCTTGATTTATGAATCTTTTTTGTTTGATGGCTATCATTTATAGCTGAATAATCATAGCTGACTTTACTGCGATAAATAAATGCATATTATCAGTTGAGTGTAAATAAGTCCTTTGAGACGATCAACCGAAACCAGAAAGAAATTATAATGCTTCTATAGGTATTTTGAGTCGATCCTTTGCCTCTTTTTGTTCTACATACTCCTGCTGCAATAACTCTTATTTCTATTAAACAACTTACCCGTTTCAATCATTCCATACTAAGTAGTCTCCAGAGAGTTATTTATTGCACTTATTACATACTTATCTTAGGTTATGACACCGTTACTCGTATTAGTCTCTGTCAGTCATAACACTAATAAATTATTGTTTAGAAGTAAAAAAAGAAACGTTGACTTCACAGTCAATCAGCTATTAAAATATTTTCTATTTATTTCCTTTAATAGCACGTTGCAAAAAAATACATTGGCAAATAAATATAATTTAGAAACTAGTGCGGAAATCGTGTAAAAACCAATTTATGAGAGAAATAAATGAGAAAAACTTGACGGCCATCACTTTTTCACGCACTGATCGGATTACAGGAACGGAAAAAATCTTGATACAATCAAGTGAGCGAGACTTTTTCGCGACCAATCAATCATCGAACGATAATAACTGTGAGTAATTACAAAAGTAAGTTTTTAGGTCTTATGGACATTGCACTAAACCCAAGCGCTACGATTTTGTCTTAATAATATTGTTTCTGATTTCACTTTGGGTATTTTGCTTGAGTTTTCTTTTTAATTCTGTTTTTTTTTTTTGTCTCATAGAAAGGATATCTATGATTTAGTGTCTGTTGACTAAAAGCTTTCAGAAAAGTTAAGAAGGGAAGATGAGGAGAGAACAGAAGAAAGGATGAAAACAATATAAAAAAAAAATATTAAAAAAATAAATTGAGGTGGGGGTTGTGATGAGAAACGTAAGCTAAGCAGACATGTTTTAATTGGTTAATTAAAGAGATGCTTTCAAAAGAATGAATCGAAAAGCCA
>NC_043008.1:11650271-11657771 GCF_006345805.1 Octopus sinensis
TATTGAGGTGTTCGTTGTTTGAGTATATCGCTATGTGTGTGTGCGTGTGTACAGGTGTGTGTGTGCGTGTGTATGTGTGTGTGTGTGTGAATACCTGCATAATATGTGGGAGTGTTGATAGAAATGCTTGTATACATATGTGTTGTACCGTGCGTATTTATATAATGCAGTATGTGAGAAGGTTTTATATTATGTTGAAGATCGCATGAGTGCATGTGTAGCGCGTGCATGTATACACACACACACATACACTTATGGCCGTGTGATGAGAATCTTGCTTCACAGACATAGAATTCCCGGATTCAGTCCCGCTACGTGGCACCTTGGGCATGTGTTTTCTAGTATATACTAGGACCCACTAATGTCTTTTGAATGAATCTGGTATGTGTAGCGCGTGCATGTGTATCTGCATACGCATTTGTATGCTTGTGTTTGCATACGTGTAGCATGTGAATGTGCAGCTACATGCACATGTGTGTGCTCTTATGCGCCGCTAAATACGGCGTATATTTTCCACGGGTTCTTGTACGTGCAAACGGTGTGTGTTTGTGGCGTGTGTTTGAATGTTATATGCACATGAATGCGTGTATACGTGGTTGGACAGTGTCTTGCTTTGCCTTCAGTGGTGCACTGATGAATAATTAATATCGGGTATGTGAAAGTAAACAGAAAAACTTATTATTGCCAATCTCTATGCCAGATGCAAATGGAACATCTTGGCCCGTGTTTTATATTCAAATCGTGTATGTATATGTAGATACGTATTTCTTTACTACCCACAAGGGGCTAAACACTGAAAGGACAAACAAGGACAGGCACACGGATTAAGTCGATTATATATCGACCCCAGTGCGTAACTGGTACTTATTTAATCGACCCCGAAAGGATGGAAGGCAAAGTCGACCTCGGAGGATTTTGAACTCAGAACGTAACGGCAGACAAACTACCTATTTCTTTACTACCCACAAGGGCTAAACACAGAGAGGACAAACAAGGACAGACACACAGATTAAGTCGATTATATCGACCCCAGTGCGTAACTGGTACTTATTTAATCGACCCCGAAATGATGAAAGGCAAAGTCGACCTCGGCGGATTTTGAACTCAGAACGTAACGGCAGACGAAATGCCGCTAAGCAGTTTCCTGACGTGCTAACGTGTTTGATGTGTGTTACTCTGTAGGGAAATATATAGAAATGCGGTTCGTGAAAGGAAATATAATGGTCTGTATTATATGTTAACCTTTATAGAAGCAAAGTGTTCGTGGTGGTGGTGGTGGTGGTGGTGTGTGTGTGTGTGCATGATGGTTCTGTGAACGGACGAATAGATATATTTGTGCATTAACGTAACTACAAGAAAGCTAATATGCAATGTAACCAATGTACTTTTCTTGTTCTAAGGCAGAATACCTGCTGCAGATGACGTTATAATCATGATGAACAAGTGGCGTTTTGTACATAATATTTGACAGGTAGAATGGCAGAGCTGTTTGATCACTTCATTCCAAGTAGGAGTCGACACTTCAAACTCTTCATATTCAAGTTAAGATTCTTCTGAATTGGTTTGCGTCCTCAGTTACTACACACTTACTGCGCGCCATTCCATGCAAATCAGCTGTTTACTAAGAGGATATAGCTAGGTCATTGAGGCACACATCATCCTTACAAGCGTGGTCATACGTTCCTGAGTTTACGAGGGCAAAGTTGTTCTTATTACATGGATTAAATTAGATAAAAAAAGAAATTCTGCTAGATGCATTGATTACATCTTACACACTCCGTAACTTCGAACAGAAACTGTGCGGAACACTTTCATGCAAACACACACAGACACACACACATATATATATATATATAACATTTAAAGGACTGACCACTACAAGTAGACAGTCAATATGCTAGATATAGACGTCAAAGTCGCGATTTTGATGTCTATATCTAGCATATTGACTGTCCACTTTTAGTGGTCAGTCCTTTAAATTTTGTATGTAAAAAATATTTTGATCTTTGATTTTTTTTAATATGCTAGGCCACTGGTTTAATTGATAATATCAATTTCTACCCTTATACAATTACACACACACACACCACACACACACACACAACACACACACACACCCACACACACCACACATATATATATATATATATATATATATATATATATATATATATATATACACATGCATACATACATAATACATACGTACATACATACGCAAATAAGCACATGACTGTGAAACCAGGTGACAAGGAATTGAACTGGAATACCAAAAGTAGAATAATAATGCGTTTTACAATTCAAGCTGCAGAAACATGCAAAAATATCACCAAAATCTGTTACTCAGAGTTTCACGTTCCTGTTCTGGCGTCCGATAAACGGGAACGTGAAACACTAAGCATCAGATTTTGTCATATTTTCGTGATGTTTTTACAGCTTTAATAATAAAGTTTTTACATATTTATATATATATATATATATATTATATATATATATATATATATATATATATATATATTATATATATTTAATAGGGAGAGTTTACGAAAAAAACAAAAGACGAAGTCAAATGGTGTACAAAACAAACGGATGTATTAGTATAACGCTCAGGAATAGAAAAAGTCTTTTACATTTTGAGCCTGCGCTCTTCTACAGAAAGGGGTCAGAAAAAACAAGGGGAGAAACAAGGAGAGAAAAATGTGTGTATTGGCTAACGATCTATCATACACACACAAACAGACATATATATATATATATTATATATTATATATAATATATATATATATATATGTTTACATATAAATACATATACACATATGTTTGTGTGTATATATAAAAATATATTTATACATATATATACATACACTGTATGTATGTATATTGTTCTGTTTTTTTATTGTTTTTAGTGTTTTGTTCTCATTGTCCTGTTCTTGTTACCACTTTCACCCACCGCAAAAAAATCCCAAATTTTTCTTTAATTTGCTTTCCGGGAAGGACTGCTTCAACGAAGAACAACTTGATGACGAAGCAACATACATCCTGAATTTCCCTATGATTCCATGGTCTATTCACCGATATTTGTATCATATGGAATTATATATATACATATATATATATATGAGTGAGTGTCTCTGTGTGTGTGTACATATACGTACACACATACACACGCGCCCACATACATTTAATATTGTCTAAGTGAAAGCTGCATCAGCTTCCAATTTATTACTCCGTCTAGATGATGAGATTTTAAGCTGTTTATCTTCTGTCTCTCCCTAATCTCGCAGGAAAGCAGTTTACATAGCTTAACTCTGTAAGTGAAATCAATTACGTTATATTGATTCTTGCGACTATTATTATGTTACCATGATATAAATAGCATATCTCAGTGTAATTGAATACCAGTTGAGTGTTGATAAAAAGTTACAATCACTTATGTACGGAAACTTGATATGAAGATAATAAACAATGTGTAATTGGTTCATTGATCAGATATTCAGATTTTTTGCCTTTTAATTTGAGGCACATCTACATGTACATTAATAGATAGACGGCAGATATATGTCATCGATCTGTATTTATATACGGGAGCAATATAGAATACATAACCTCGTCTAGAAACGTTTACATTGATTTGGAGAGTAATATCATGCTAGATTATTTAAACCATTTTGTCATAAGCATTTTCTAAAGCAGAATATGAAACTGTAAGTAAGATATGCGCCCCCCAAACAGCCAGTCTCTTCATATTATATGTAAACAACTACGAGCAAACATAAAAACTATAATCTAACATTGATTCATACAACCTTCATTTGATGTGTGTATATATATATATATATATAATATATATATATATATATATATATATATATATATATACGTATTTGTGTGTGTGCACATATATACGTATATTTATTTGAAATGAATTATATATGTTTATATGTATATATACATTTATATATATATATATACACACACACGCACATATACATATATATATATATATGTATATATTTTATTCTTTTATTTGTTTGTTATTTCACTGCAGCCATGCTGGAGCACTGCTTTTAGTCTAGCAAATCGACCCCAGAACTGTAAGCCTAGTCCTTATTCTATCGGTCCCTTTTGCCGAACTGCTAGATTACGGGGACGTAAACACATCAATATTGGTTGTCAAGTCCCGTTGGGGGGTAGTCACAAAAACACAAAGACACACACGTACATATATATATATAAAGGGCTTCTTTTAGTTTCCATCTACCAAATCCACTCACAAATCTTTGATGGGCCGGAGAAGAAACTCGCCCAAGGTACCACGCAGTGGGGCCTAACCCGGAACCATGTATATATATATATACATACATATATATAGCCTTTAATCTTTACTCTTTAAAATGTTTCAGCTTCAAAGCTGCGGTCATGCTGGGGCACCACCGTTGACTGAGCTACAATATTATTTGAAACCTCTGATATCTAACATTTGGTCAAGGAGTTTGATGCCGCTGCTCTCATCTGTGTTTCCTGCCGTGAGTTAGGGGAATTTGGAACCCTTGACAGTAACAGATTCAATTTTCATATGTATGTCTCTATATACATATATATGAATGTATATATCAAATGAATACATTTATATATGTATACATACATACACACACATACAAAAACACATACACACATACAGATATATTGCTATGCGTTAATAACTGAATGAATGTAGGATAGATGGAGCCTAAAATCGATACCATGATAGTTTAAGAGTAGAACCTAGCGTAATAAACCGAAAAAAATGTATTTATGAAATAATGATTGTCTGGCAGTCCTGATTTAGGACGAATGTTGCTGAAATTTAGGCCCAGGTGACATCGTATCCAGTTGGCTATACGACACAAGGTATTGGGTTGTGTTGTGTTCTTTAGCAAGACACTATTTCATGTTCACCGAGCTGTAGAAATGATTTGCGACGCCACTGGTGCCAACATCGGTGGCATGGCGAGGAGAGGTTGGGATGCAAGGGTGACTGTTGTTCCTCCAGAAACAAACAGAGCCGCATTAGTGATTCGGGGTAGAATTTCCTAGCTGAGATCCTGTGGTCATTCATGACTGAAGGGTCTCTTTACCCATTCATAAACAAAATTCCAGACCTCATTACCACGTATACGTTGCTGCATGTGAGAGAATATACGCGTACATGTCCAGTCATATTTTCTTTGCGCTTCTGTATGTGTGTAAGCGTAAGCAAATTATAAAAGAGACTATAACTAGGTAGAAAAGAAGTCAATAGCTGAACATTGCAGAATATCATTTAGAGGTGATAATTCGTGGCACTTCGTCGGTTACCACGACGAGTGTTCCAGTTGATCTGTTAAACAGAACAGCCGGCGCGTGAAATTAACGTGCACGTGGCTGAGAACTCCACAGACACGTGTACCCTTAACGCAGTTATCGATTAGATTCAGCGTGACACAGAGTGTGACAAAGCTGGCCCCTTTATATACAGGTACAGCAGAAACGGGAAGAAATAGTGAAAGAAAGTTGTGGTGAAATAGTATAGCAGGGTTCACCACAATCCCCTGCCGGAGCCTCGAGGATCTTTGGGTGCTTTCGCTCAATAAACACTCATAACACCCGGTCTGGGAATTGAAACTGCGATCCTACGACTGCGAGCCCGCTGCCCTAACCACTGGACCATTGCGCCACCACAAAGGTGATAAACATAGCGAAAGAAATGTAATAAATATCATGGATGAAGTGATTATGATATTCGTCAAAATGATTGTACAATTTAAAAAAAAGTATTCTCAGTTCTTATTCTAGATTTCGTTCGAGGTAAATTCAGTTCAATGAACAATTCCTGTATTGAAATACATTATTTATTGAAAAACTCAGCATTTGAAAAACTCAGCATTTGAATATTTTCAATATAAGTTTGAGACGGTAAACCGACGAAACAAAGTCTAAAGTCATTCACCTCTCATTATAGCAGTTTAGCAATGCATAGAACAATTTTAATAACTTATGCAATTCAACATGTAAATGTATAAATGGTTTATATGTTGTATATAAGAGCGACATGGTGGGCGAACTTTTAATATAGACAGACTGATATTAGCAGGTGTTTAAACAGATTGTATTTATCAATAAGAATATATATATATATATATATATATATATATATATATATTATATATATATATATATGTATATTTAAATGTATATGTATATGTGCATCTGTATATACCTAAGTACACACACATATATATGTGTGTATATGTTTGTGTGTGTCTGTGTGTATAGGTATGTGTGTGTATGTATGTATGTATATATATATATATATATATAGATATGCATGCATGTACATACGTATACATATTTTATTCTTTATTATTTTACATGTTTCAGTCATTTAACTGTGGCAATGCTGGAGCATCGCCTTTAATTTAACCCAGAACATATTCTCTGTAAGCATACTACTTATTCTCCCGGGGTCTTCTTACTGAACCACTGAGCTACGGGGACGCAAACACAACAACATCAGTTGTGAAACGATTGTGGGGTAACAAACATATACGTATATATATATGTATATATACATATATATATATATACATATATACATATATATATATATATTATATATATATATATATATAATATATATATATATATATATATATATATATATATATATATATATATATTATATATATATATATATATATATATTATATATATATATATATATATATATATATATATATATATATATATATATATATATATATATATACAACGGACTTCCTTCAGTTTCCGTCTACCAAATCAACTCATAAGGATTTGGTCGGTCCGAGGCTATAGCAGAAGACACCCAAGGTGCTAGGCTGTGGGACCGCACCCGAAACCATTTGGTTGTGAAGCAAGCTTCTTACCACACAGCCACGTATATATATATATATATATATATATATATATATATATATCTGTGAGTGCGTGTGTGTATTCTAAGGTAGATAGAAGGATAGATAACTGATGGATAGACAGAGTTCGTGTGTTGGAGCATGTTCTGTTGTGTCTGGGGAGAGTCACTTTCTGTTTATGCCAACATACTCACCGGTAAACTTTCCACTTATTCCTTATTTATCTCTCCTTTTGAATACAGTCTATATACACATACACACACCCACACACACATATATATAGATATATGCACGGCCACTCATATATAAACATATGTATATATCTATATCTGTGTTTGTTTGTTTATAACAGTCATCATAGATACACTAAATAGATTTTGAACGTTGCTATATTGTACTACACAATATGTCTATACATATTAGCATATCATTCCATATAATTACCTTGTGTACAACATTGTTTTCACATTAAATGTCTCCAATGAACTCTGCTACAATACGCAATTATCTCCTATGAATTTGACATAATTCGGTAATGGTTTTAGTACCGGTGCACTTTTACAGAGAGCACGATATTACAACACAT
>NC_043008.1:11662771-11667771 GCF_006345805.1 Octopus sinensis
CTGAGTAACTGTCTTCTACTATAGCTCCGGGCCGACCAAAGCTTTGTGAATGGATTTCGTAGACGGAAACTGAAAGAAGCCCGTTTTAAAGAGACCTATAGAATAAGTACTAGGCTTACAAAGAAACTTTTTATTTTTTATTTTTTACTTTTTTTACTTTTTATTTTTTATTTTTTACTTTTTATTTTTTATTTTTTATTTTTTATTTTTTATTTTTTATTTTTTATTTTTTATTTTTTATTTTTTACTTTTTATTTTTTACTTTTTATTTTTTATTTTTTACTTTTTATTAAAATTTTATTAAAATTTTATGTATTGATTAAGTCTTTCCTTGTTTGTTTTGCAAAATAGTGGTTTTGTCTCTAATTAATATTATATAATATTTTACTATAAAATTGGATTTAATCCTAAATCTGATTTTTTTCCCTGTAAATTTGGATTTATTCCCTAATATTTATTATATATATATATATATATATAGATATATGTATATGTACACACACACATATATATACATATGTACAAGCAACTTTATCTAACATGCATTTAACAATTTCGTTGAAAATCTTCCTTAAGTTACATACACATGTTATAATAAACTATTAGCATATCAATCACTGCAGATCTACAAAATATATATTGACAATGAAAAATTTAACAAATTTGGAATAAAACGATAATGTTGAGTTTTTTTTTTTGTTTTCTCCTAAAGATAATCAATTGAACCTCCACGCTGTCATATGACCATACGAATTCAGCCGGAAAATATTATTAGATCATGTTTTGCCAATATCACTTCGAAATCTGTATTAATATGTGCCTGTGTTTTGCATATTATATTTCTTATATCGACTGACATTTTGTATGCTTCTTTGAAAACAATATGTATTGTAAAGGATTTTGAAGAAGCTGTGCTGTGATGTTATGCACCATTAAACAAGTTACTGAGTCAGTAGTTCCCAAATGATGGATAAAACATCTGAATAGTATTATATATTTACCAGTTTATAATAATTCAATCGTTTTTTGTTTTTTTTACAGCAAGTCATATTTGTCAATACCAAGTCTAGCGAAATTTTGGAAATTTACATTATATTTTCCTATTCCTTCGTAAATAATTACGTTAAAGCATGCAGAAATGATTTTAACATGTTTTACTATTTTTCAGTATAAAACATCCGTTACATCCCCTCTTCTACTGATTTTAATAAATGAAAAAAGCACACACATACACACACCCATCTCATAGAATCTATATTCATACATGGACCTCAATACATACATACTTGTATACCTGTCGTTCTATCCATCTATCTAGATGTTTATATATGTATCAATCTATATATATATATATATATATATATATATATATATATATATATATATATATATATATATATATATATATCACTAATTAGATTTTCCTGACCTGGTAGTATCTGTAGAAACGATGGGCGTCGCGACATCAAACAGACGTTGAAAATCCTTCACGGAGGTCAAGACCACAGTAATCACTATGGTACATAGCAGGGATCATGATGATGATAACAATATGTATAATCTTGTTGATTATTAGTTCTATGCCATCTCATCTGTTGAGTAACAACGTCTACGTATCCTTGATCCTCCTTCTTCTTTAAGAAAATTACGCTCGTTTGAAGAGAATGTCGTAGATAAACCCAGCAGGTCAAATGACATGGTAGATTGTCCGCCTCTTGATTACTACTGTAATAATATCATTGTTCAATGATAAGCTGATATCGTTGAATGCACAATTATGCAGATGGATTTAAGTCCAAACATATTCAATTGTGAAATTGTCCTTAATTCCATCACTCTTTCTCAACCCTATGACTTCCTCTCTTACTTCCTTAAGTTTCCATTTCTCCCCCCCTCTCTCTCTCCCCTATGCACTTCGCAATATGCTACACTTTATACTATTCTGTCAACGAACGTCATGTCTCTACTGTCAGCCAGTCTGCCATGTACAAGGTAAATATGCGACATTAACTTATAGGTTTCCACGTTGCCTATAGAAGATTATTACTCGAAGCCAACATTGGATATCAATGCTAACCATGAAAGATAAACGAATAAAGAAACTAAGAAATACCGTACATTTTCGAGAAAAAATCCCTCGGTTGGAATAAAGCCATTATTGCTAGATATTAATAGAAAACGTTGTAGAAAGATGATTACAGTGAAAACAAGAGATCATCACAGATGTCTGTGGACTGACTATATCGAAGAACTGACTGGAAATACGGTCATTCGGAATGCTCACAGCAGCCATATTCCTACCGCTCTATGTCACGCTGGTGAGACCCATATTGGAGTACGGGATTCAAGCCCCTTCTTATCTCCTCAAAGACGTACAGCATCTCGAAAGAGTCCAGAAACTGACGACCCGCATGGTTCATGGTCTCAAGAATTTGTCTTATGAAGAAAGGCTGAAGACGCTCGACCTTTATTCTCTAGAAAAACGACGACGCCGTGTTGATCTCATTGTTGCTCACAACATCATAAGCGGAAAGTGTAACCTCTCGAAAGACCTGTTCTTTCGATTCCACGCACGGTTCGGCGGCGGAGACGCGGGCGACCGGCGCAGGCCTTGCGCAGGCCTGCCGCTACATCGCGCTAGCCGCAGTTTTCGTCATCTTTCGGGATTTTACGGGACGTACCAGAGCGTCGGCTGCGCGGTCATTCCGAAAAGCTCTATCTGCGACAATTTCACCTCAATCGAAGAAGAGGGGCTTTCTCCGTCCGGGTTGCGGATCCGTGGAATAAACTACCGGACGAGATAGTGAAGATGCCAACGACCGCTATGTTCAAAGTCTCCCTTGACCTCAAGTGGCCTGAACTCTTTACATGAACACCACCCTGTACATAACTCCATGTCCCCCTACATAGCCTTGCTTTTCGCTTTTTGAGCCCCAAAATTAACTAACTAACTAACAAAGTACGTGACTGATTGTGTGCATACAGTGCAACACAAAGTAAGAGGTGTCTTATGAAACCAGCCACAAGCTGATGATCTCATTAGTACCCCTTGCTGGAAAATATGACTCGCGCTGGAAAATATGACCTTTTCATTAGAAGGAGCAGAGTTAATACTTCTAGTCGTTATGAACTTTGTTCAAATAACGAATTAAATATCAATGTTCACAGGATTTGAATTCAAGAATTTGGGGCTAACGAACTCAATCACCGTAAAATTGCAACAAATAATGTGCTTCATTGAACCACTTTAAAGATATGAAAATATATGTTAAAATTGTATAAATATTTCCGTTATGATATTCTGTATTCAGAATATTTCTCGTCAATTTCCCTACGCTTGTTCACAGTGATAACTACATTTTGGACATAAGCGTAAATATGGCGATAACAATCATGTACAAAATTACTTCTAGCAAGGCATGACAATAACTGCTAAGAAATACAAAATATTATGACGTAGATGTTTTCTGAAGTTATTTTCGTTAGCCATATTTAACATTCACTGAACCGTTTAAAATTTTTTCTCACTTATTGTAAGTGAACATATTTGGCTTATTTCAACAAATATTACAAAGTTTAACAAAAGTAATATTATAATTTTTTTCAAAAATATCTGAATGTTCGTTATATTTCTAATCTAAATTTTCACTGCATGATTTTGAACTGTTTTCTAAATCCTGCTACAACCGCCTCAGGAAACAAAATGTGCAAAATATTTATCGTATTAAACAAACGTTTATATATTCTTTTCAATGAATAAACACTAGAGAATTGAGTCTTCAAATGTTTCCAAAGTTCTTTTCTTTTGCAATATTATGCATCCAAAGCTTCCTTGAATACAGGTGAAATATTCAAAGATTCCTAAAATAAAACAAAATGGTTGACATCTCGAAATAGTTACTTTATATCCTGCAGGTGGGATTTCAATTACAAAGGTCGAGTGAGCTTCAACTAAATAAAGTACATTACGGATAATTAAATGTAAGGATTCATTATTTGTTTTGTAATGTTTTCTCATTTCGATTCAGAAATAAATTAGGCACGGACATATAAAACCTTTAAGTAACAATCCGTTGAATTACTCTATAGAAACATAAAGTGCAGTAGTGTATTTAGTCAGATCAATTAGCTTGTTATGTTGCCCTTAATACAGCGTCCAACCCCCTTTTTTGTGACAACTCAAAGTGTGCGAAGAGACAGACACTATTCTTCTTATTTTGAACATATTCCGAGATAACAAAAATATTACAAAAAGTTTACAAACACTGCGTAAAAACGTTGAAAATTCTCCCGATAGAATAAGGATAATAACGGTTTCCCAGCAATTCCGGGAGGTGGTAAGTAGATTTCACCTATCCCAGTGCTCAAATGATATTTATTTTATCGACCGCGAAAGAATAAGGGGTGAAGTTGACCTCGGCGGATTGTGAACTGAAAACAGAACGATGAATGAAATGCCCCTAGGCATTTTGTCCGGCGTGCTAATGATCATACCAGCACGCTGCTTTATATGACATACTAAATATATCTAACAGGCTAAACAGAACTGGATGTGGATACAACAGATACGGCAAAACAATCCACCAGCTTTTGTATATGGATACTCTAAAGCTGTACGCTACAAATGATAAACAGCTGGAAACATTAATACAGACAGTACATGGATTTACCAAAGAAATAAATATGAAATCTAGTTTAGAAAAATGTGCCAAAGCAACCTTGAAAAGAAGAAATCTAGTTGACAGTAACAACATCACACTAGATGAAGCAAATGGAACAAGAAAATTAGACCAAAACCAGACATACTTATGAATGAATGAACTAGATACGATACAACACATACAAATGAAAGAGAAGATAAGAAAGGAATATTATAGACAAACTAGATAAATATAGAAAACGGAGCTCAAAGCGAAAAACAAGATAATAGGTTTCAACAATCTAGACGTCCCAGTTATTAGTTATAGCTACAATATTCATATGAAGTAATCAAAATAGAC
>NC_043008.1:11672771-11682771 GCF_006345805.1 Octopus sinensis
AGTCATCCGGTGTCTATCTTGGCGCTGGTTTAATATAATAGGAATAGAAATGTTTCTCATTCTATTCTAACGCTTCTAAAATTGAAATACAGGTTGTGCATTCAGATCCTCATAATACAAATGACGGGATATTAACAGATTAAACAGAACACCAACCAAACTTATGTATCATTCTTTCGCCTTTTTTAACTACTAGTTTCTAAAGAAAAAGCAGTGCTATTTGCCATCGCGAGACATCGGAAATTTATGAGAGTGACCACTCATAACTTTCGGTAAAGCTCTATGACTATGGAACCGCAAAGTCGTAATAGCAGTAATAACACTACTGATATTGCGGCCAACGGTCACTTTCACGATTACAGCCAACGATTCTAGTCAACGCACAAAACAGCCATTATGTTCCCCCTCCATAAAACACCAACAACGTGGACACTGTTGAGACTAGTAAGAAACAATTCTGCACTTTTTTATTACACTTAACTTTTAAAAATATTTTTGATAAGGTTCGTTTTCTCAAGAAGAACCGAAACATGTAAAATCTCTAAGAAAATTAAAATTTATCTTATATAATGGTGTTTTAAAACTTCGTTTTTATAAATATATATCTATAGATACTTTTTGCGAGTTTTGATAAATATGAGGTGCTTACTCATAACACACAGATACACACACAAGCGCTCACACAGACACAAACACACATACACACGTATTCCCAGATATGGATATATTCCTCTGTTGTAACCTCTGCTGACACAAGTATACTTTGAGATCTATGCGCATACACGTTTCCATACGAATTCGTAATGTAGTAGCGTATCACGGTACAAGCCAGTCAAAGCTACAGAACTGTTTCCTATAGAAACCTGTTTCGCAAATTCCTCATCAAGTGTTCAACTTTGTGAATCTTCTATAACATCATTTCACAGTCATGAACAAACGCGTATGGAGACTTCACAGCGAGTAGAGTCACTAGATGTGTACATGATCACAAGAGAGCTAACTAAGAACAAATCCGTCACTATATGTACATTGTATATGTGATTACGCATACGTACATACATACATATATATATATATATATTGGAATATATGGGTGTGTGTGTGTGTGTGAATGCAGAAACAGACATACACACATGCACATACACGCATACAAATGACGTTTATGTATGTATATATATATGGGTACGCTTTTCTATTATATGTCCATGATTATATATGCGTATTTATATATATATATATATATATATATATATATATATGTGTGTGTGTGTGTGTGTGTGTGTGTGTGTGTGTGTTGTGTGTGTGTGTGTGACTGTGTGTGTGTATATATGTGTGTGTGTGAGTCTCTGTGTGAATGCTTTTGTCCATATGCGTGTTTTTTTCTCTTTTGATGAATTGTACAAAGTCGAAGAATTAGAGAGTGTGGCGTTCATTCATTTCTACCATGAAATGGTAGCGCGGAGAGAAATGAAGGACTATAGTAAAACAAGCCAAGTGTTTCATTCACAGCTGAATGGACTGACGCCATACAAAGATGATAGCGCAGAAATGAAACTGAAAGTATTAAAATATATACGATTTAAAGCATATACTGTAAATAATTTATCTGCTGCTCTCTTGTCAGAATTACAATTTTCAATATCTTCCTTCCTGCTTCTCTGAAATTATTATGGCCGCAAAAATGTAACGTAGTAATGAAATAAAATTAAACAAATGAAAAAATATCGGTGCTAAGGAATTTCAATAAAACCTGAAACCTGTCCAAATCAGTTCGTACTCAGTTTGAATCATGCTTTAATGTTCCTCATAATTTAAGAACGAACTATATATGGGAAGCTTTAGTGTTGCTTAACATGCAACAAATCCGTTTCGCTGTGCAAATACATCATAATTTCATCTGTTATGATCATAAACTTTAAGGAAATTTTTACATTCATTCCATTATTCTACTTATCTTTCTATATTGATGGGAGAATACATAAAATGGGAAGGCACACGACCTTCAATATAATATGTTATTAATTATATTCTATATTCTGTTCCGTGTAGTATTCGAAGTTCGTTCGATTGTACATGACGAATAAATTTAGCTTATCGAGGGTAGAAAAAAATCCGAGTCTTGTTTCGCTGCAAATTACCAAATGAAGTTAGAAGTTAGGTAGGTACTAATGGTGTCTACAAGTAGGATAGTCCTCGGCCGGTCACGACAACAGGCGTTGTATCTGATTTGATCAACTCTTCAGCATGGTCGTGAAATTAACATACAATTGGCTGAGCACTACACATATACAGGGCCACTTAGAGTTGTTCTTAGAGAGATTCCGAGGGACACAATTTGCTACAAGGCTAGCTCTTTGAATTGCTGCAAAAACCCACTCACTTTCGCCAGCTTAGGTTACTGCAGCAATGAAAGGTAAAGTGATTTGCTCAAGGACAAACTCATGGTCTTACGATTGTGAACCAAATAGCTCTTGTCTTCATGGGGCTATTCTTTTGTTGTAATTTTTGAGGAAATTGATGCTCTGGGCGGCTGTACACCATACATCCGTTGCTGCAACGGTCAATATGGAGATTTTTAGGTTTGTCCTGTGTTTTATAGAATGTATGTAGTTGCTGAACCAGTGCAACATCACCGAGTCATATATACTCTTTACTCTTTACGTGTTTCAGACATTTGACTGCGGCCACGCCGGAGCACCGCCTTTAGTCGAGCAAATTGACCCCAGGACTTGGTCTTTGTAAGCCGAGAACTTATTCTATTGGTCTCTTTTGCCGAACCGCTAAGTTACGGGGACGCCTCACTTGTCAAGTGATGTTGGGAGGACGAACACATGCACAAACATATACACACACGTACATATATATATATATATATATATATATATATATATATATATATACGACGGGCTTCTTTCAGTTTCCGTCTATCAAATCCACTCACAAGGCTTCGGTCGGCCCGAGGCTAGAGTAGAAATCACTTGCCCAAGGTGCCACGCAGTGGGACTGAATCCGTAACTATGCGGTTGGTAAGCAAGCCACTTACCACACAGCCACTCCTACGCCTATGTGTCTAAGTATTTTCAATCTTCATGTATGATTTCGAATTTAAATTCCGCCAATGTTAAACTTCCATATCTAGACAGATATAGAATATAATCTCTACCTAGACACATACTACAGTTAATTCCACCAACTGTGAATTTCTCAGGCTAATATTTGTAGCGCTAATATCAGAGGGTTAACATGATTAAGAACACTTTGTGCAAATATATAAATATTAGATATTGTTGTAGCTGACAAGCCTGCATAGCAGTATAATTATATTCTACGAATGTAAAACTACTGTAGTTCGCTTATATTAAGAAGTTATTTTCTGTGGTGGTGCAGTATAGTATTAACACAAATGAGACTGTTAACACATTAATAATTCATTAATCAATCTCGATGCCTGAAATGCTTTTTCTACGCAAATCGGGTGCGCCCTGAGTTAACAATAAATTTCTCTGAGGGCACGATGGTATATTAAAAAGTAACTAGTTCTCAAAGTTGTGTAGTGTTCGTGCATAGTTTAGTGTATAGGGTGCTGCATTCGCGATTACAAGATCAAGTTTTCGAATCCAATATTGGGTAGTGCGTTGTGTTCTTTGGCTGTGAGTAACCCGTGGATAACTGTCGACCTCTTCAAGACAAATAATGTGATCTTGTTAACTTATACGTTTTTGAAACCGGATAATCCCCAACCCCTGCGATCGTAAAAATACAGAGGTTGATGATGACAATGATGAGGATAAGTCTTTGCGTTTACTGAATATAGTGTCAGCTAAAATCCATAGATATATTCGGTTGTTAAATGTTGTACTGTATCCTCACAAAGCCTTGCTATAAAGGGAATATGTTGTTAAAAGATGATGAAAATTAATGAGAAAGCACATGAAGAAATTGGTAGATTGTGGTGAACAGATAAAAAGGGGGAAAGAGAAAAGGAACAGGAAAGTGAGGGCGACGAAGCGAGAGAGTGTGGGTGACAAAACGCACACGAGAGCGAGAGAGCGAGAGAGAAAGAGAGATGAGGATAGAGGAAGAGAGATGGAGAGAGTGGAAGAGAATGTGTGACAGAAATACAGAGAAATGTCAGAGATGTGTTGACACAGGAACTTTTGCAAACGATACTAAATCATTTACTTCTTCAAGTATAATCCAAATATAAAATCCATTTTAAACCTTTGGAATTTTATTGCCAAGTTCGCCCCTAGTAAACTAATTCATCGATATCATTTAACTTTACATTTGAAGATGCTTTTATTCCCTTCCAACCTAAAAGTTCTTAGAGATTCCATTGATGTATGGCTGTCATTTCATTTTACACGATTTTCATTAAATGTAGGAAAGGTAAGTTTTATTTCAATATGTATGTGTTTATATCGATGCACTCATGCATATATCTATCTAGATATCTCTCTAACAAACAACACATACACAAAAATAAATATATGAAAGTGTATATATGGCTGTAGCCAGAGTGTATACCTATATCACACATATGTATCGGCCATTAATCAATATACATTCCCATTAATTTTTGTACAGAAGATTATTAAAGTTTGTATGGATCACGAAATTTTAACTTCTCGCTCTTTTTAAATGTATTAAATCTACATTTTATGCACGCTTTACCTGCGTTTTTTTCTTCTCTTCCGTTTCATCTCTCGCTCGGTTTTGCAGATGCGTATTTATTCTCAACTTTTTCAAATAATTATCTCCACTTATAGTCGTATTTTACGAGAGAACTCTTTTAACATCACAAGCATTGCAAAAATATTTTAATCTGTTTTAGTAGAACTGTTAAAGGCAGTGAGCTGTCAAAAATCTCTGGAAAGCATGAGAATATTCCTTGTGTGGTTTTCTTCTGATTCTTTACGTTCTAAGTTCAAATAGTACTACGATCAATTTTCATACTCGGTTCCACAAACAACACTCCTCTCCGCTTAATCCACTGCTCTTGTTCCCAAATTTCAAACTATTTTACAAAAGCAGATGTCCTCGTTCTTGTTTCCGCTGTTGTTGCTTTTGTTATATAGCCTGAAGCCCGCTCTGGTCGAATCTCTAATGAAAGCCATTCCTTCTAAGGTCAACTGACGTTGACCAAATGTATTTCCGTCCTAAGACACTACAATGTGTTAACAGAAGAATACTTTCTGGTTACTTGTGGCAGCTTGCGCAGCCATTTGAAGAACTCTTGTTACTGCGAAGATTTTGCCGTTGGTGTTGTGGTCGATGTCAACGAGTGGAATCTGTAGCGCTACGGATGTTGATGTAATTACTTATGTGTTTTGCGACTGATGGTTGAATTGCACCGGATTTTCGGTTTCGATAGTTTAAATACTACGTAAGTGCTGAAGTGGAATCCATTTTCTGATTATATAATTCTCCGAGCGTTTCTATCTTTCAGAAATCCTCGCCATTATCATTCCTGTTTAGTCTTGTGGCTTGGCCAAAGTTGTAAAAATCTCGGACAAGCTGTCCTGTAGTACCTAGCTATGAGTCTTTATATAGTTACGACTCTTTCTTTATATAGTTGTCTCTTTCTTCTCACAAGTTGTTTTTATTTTGTTTTTTATCATGATTGGTTATTGATTAATAACGACAACTCTACGATCAAATATAACTTTTAAAAGATTTTCTGACACAACTTTTAGATAAAATCTTTTTCAAACATCCGCTTCTCTTAGTTTCCTGACTTAGTCTTAGTAATCATTCACTGACTATCATAGCATTGAATTTTTGTCCGAGTAATTTTCATTATATTTCAATTCTCTATTACTGTCTATGTAAATCGACAGATCCGTAAAACTTTCGTACCAAAATGCTATGAGGTTTATACAAAATAGTTCCCATGATGCACTTCTTAAATTCTTCTTTTATTTCTCCTAAGAATTTTCTTGCCCTTCCCTATTTTATACTTATATATTGTATACACACACACACGCGCACACACGCACACACACACACACACACACACACACACACACACACACACACACATATATATAATTATAATTTAGGGTATCTAAGAGATACCCTCACGCTGGAAATAGTAGCCAAAACTTGACTCTAAAATGTGCTGAGTATATTCCCCTGATGAAGGCAGAGCATTTTTATGCAGATCCAGAAATCCGGGATCTGGAATTATCCAGCATTTTTTTTTTTTTGTTAGTATATTTTGTCTCTTGTCTTCTCTTCTGGTGCTGTTTGAACATTTAATGTGGTTTTAGAGTCATGTTTTGGCTGTTATTTCCAGCGTGGTGGTATCTCTTAGATACCCTAAATTATAACATTAATAATTATTACCTTTGAAGGTTTTTATTCCCATGTTTGACACCTGATAAGATCGGTATTTAAATAACGATCTTATCCTTATATATATATATATATATATATATACACACACACACATACATATAAATGTATGTGTATATATGTATAAATATATATATATTTATATATATATATATATATATATATATATATATATATATTATATATAGCTATATATATTATTAATATATATATATTATTATAACAATATATATTACACACAGACACATATATTTCTCATGTTATCTGAGTCTGTGGGTGAAGATTACACAGTGTCTATATTGGACTGTCTGCGTATTCTAAGCATCCTCACAATTTTCATTGTTCTTCTTTGATCATTTAATGGCACGCACATTAACAGAGAAACTATTACTCAGAAGTTAGGTTATACTATAATAATTACATTTGTTTTGCCTTCCAATCCTATTCCAAAAGCATTTTTCGATGTTACGCATATTGTTTGTTCCTTCCATCATTCATTCCAAAATATTTATGTGTTTCTGTGACTACTTTATCGATTCTTTTGTGTTATGCCGTTTAATGATATTTTTTCCATTCATTTTTAGCTTGGCATTTTCACACATATCAAGTCGTCCTATGTTTATGTAAATATCGTTATTGTTACACTCATTTACTAATGCTTTCGGCTTCATAAAAGCCATTAATTTCCTTCTTGCTATTTTTGTCGATTCTTCATTTTTCTCTTACTTTTTTTCCTGTTTCGAGGCTTTTTTCTTTTAATTTTTCTTCGCTTTCATTTGCTTCAATTTCTGTCGCCACTTCTCTTTCTTTCTTCTTCTTTCTTTCTTTCTTTTTTTCTTTCTTTCTTTCTTCTTCTTCTCTTTTTCTTCTTCTTCTTCTTCTTCTTCTCTTCCTCGTCCACCTCGTCATCCTCCTCCTTTTCCTTCTCTCCTCCTCCTCCTTCTTCTCCCCTCTTCTTCCTCCTCCATCCTTTTCTCCTCCTCCGCCTTCTTCTTTTTCTTCTTCTTCTTCTGCTACCTCCTCCTCCACCTCTTCTTCATCTTCTTCCACCTCTTCTTCTTCCACCTCCTCCACTTCTTCTTCTTCTTCTTCTTCTTCTTCTCATTCCACCTCTTCTTCCTCCTCCTCATCCGCCTCCACCTTGCTTTCTCCTCCTCCGCCTTCTTCTTTTTCTTCTTCTTCCACCTCTTCTTCTTCCCCCTCCTCCTCCCCTCCTACTTCCTTTTCTCCTCCTCCGCCTTCTTCTTTTTCTTCTTCTACTTCTTCCTCCTCCTCCTCCTCCACCACTTCTTCTTCTTCTTCTTCCACCTCCTCTTCCTCCTTCTCCTCCTCCACCTCATCTTCTTCTTCTTCTTCTCTTCTTCTTCTTCCTCCTCCTCCACCTCTTGTTGTTGTTGTTCTTCTTCTTGTTCTTCTTGTTCTTCTTGTTCTTCTTCTATTGTCTCCGCACAGCTTCTAACCCTGGAGATGTCCTACGGTGTCAGCTGTTCACTACCAGTGATCCACGGTACGGCCCTTATTTTTCGAGCACCATCTGGAGGATTCGAGCGGTTCCATGCAATGCTGTTTTCTGAAAGTGCTCCACACTTATTGCAGCCCCTATTTCTTCCATGTACTTCTCAAGATTTTTACACTCTCTACCCTGGCCTCTGACAATTATTGGTACTACTACCACCTTTTTCATCGACACGACTGATTAACCTCCCAAGCTAACCTGTTATATCTATCGACTATTCTTTCTTCCTTATCGTATACTTGTTGTCAGCTGAGCATGCTATATCAATGAGCCAACATCGTATTATTATTATTATTATTATTATTATTATTATTATTATTATTATTATTATTGTTATTATTATCATCATCATTATTATTATTGAGTAAGTGAGAGAGCAGTGCATGCCATAAAAGTGACACTGGGGTAAAATACACGAAGCACAGTATACCCATTATGACTGCCCGTCTAATAAGTGTACACCAGGCACATGCATCACAACTATATGTACGCGACATGGTGATCTCATATCAAGATAAACAGAGCATGACATTGCAGGTGGGTCTCAGTTAGAATTTTCTTCTGGTCGAGTAGCCCATCCCGCTGAAATGGTCCCTGAATAAGAACTGTTTAAGGATGTTAAACGAACCACCCATGTTTCCAAAAGTGAATTATCCAAACCGACAAGAATTCCTTTCAGCACATGGCTATGATGCTCCTCCACTACTTCTGCTCGTGATCAGAGATGTACATATCGTCAGCCACCTTGGGACATGCTCAACTGGTTAAGGTCAAACTTTAGCAGCTTTTAATAAACTTCCTTCACTATTACCTACATAGGAGTCTATATCTACTCTAGCTAACTCCACGCAGTCTTCCACTGATATTAACCCTCTTCTCCTTCCTTTCTATGTAGGTATAACCTTGCCACTCATATCCTTGTGTGGATATTGACTTCTTTCCTAGTTCTTTTGTCTGGGTTTACTAATTCAGTTTTTGTCCTATCTACAAAATGTACTGACCTTCTAAGTAATGATACTGCCCAAATATTTACAGCTTTCACTAGAGTCGGACCGGTTTGCTTTGACTTCGGATGTACGCCTACTCAATTTTCGCTAACATTTCTGTAGTTAGTACTCTGTTAGATACTAATACTCCTAGATACTTATAACTCTCTCCACCTTTCAAGGATTTTAATGCCTAGCCATCTGGTAATTGGACGTCTTCACTGTTGATTACTTGTCCCCCTTCTCGCCACTAATATTGCACACTTATCTATGCCAAATTCCATGTCTGTAACTTTGATAAAGTGTCTTACAGTCTGTATTAAGGAATCTATCTCTTTTTCATCCTTACTAAAAAGCATTAGATCATCCCTGTAGAGCAAATGGTTAATTTTACCATTACTATTTCTGAACAGATACCCTGCCTTTGCCTTCCTTGAAACTAAACTCTGATCAAACATAAGACAAATATTAAAGGTTAAAGAAGCCCTCTGGAAAATTCCTCTTTTAACGTTAACTTTCCCTAAGAGTGTGTCACCTGTGTAGAGATCTACTTTCCATTTCTTCATGCTAAAGCTAATTAATTCCACAGGCTTGCCTATAGTCTATCCATGCTATTGTTAGATTTTTCTTTCTAGCTTTTCATTCATTTAGAACTGCTTTATTTACATATAATAGATCATGCGTTCCTTTATCCTTCTTCCTGCAAACTTTCTGTTCTCCTGATAATAAATTCTGGTTGTCAAGGTGCTCGTAAATTCTTTCTGAAAGCATTCCTGTTAACAGTTTCCACATTAATGGTAAGCAAGTTATTAGTCTATAGTTGCTGGCTGTACCACCCACCTTGCCCTTATCTTCCATAATGACTATTGTCCTCCCACTAGTAATCCAATCTGGTATTATTCCTTATTTAAGGGAACCCTTAAGTTGCTTCTGTAAACTACCAAATTTCTCTTGCTAGTACCCTTCAACTATATTTTAAGAAATACTGGATTTACAATCATTCATGGTGTGAATATATTTTAGGCAAGACCCAGTATATATTCATATATCTAGTTTTCAGAAACTAATTCTGAAATTCTGTTAATCACTGCGAAGCTAATGAAAACACAGACACCACAGAATGAATTAATACTAAAGTTAA
>NC_043008.1:11687771-11695271 GCF_006345805.1 Octopus sinensis
ACCTTATGAAAATGATAACAGCCAAACTATGTTGAGTGATTTTCTCTTATAAGTACAAACTGGGTCACTCTGCCGCAGACGCTCTATGGAATATCAAGCGGGCCTTTGGTAATGGTTTTGTTGATATCAGGATTGTTCAGAAATGGTTCCAAAGCTCCCGTTCAGGGGATGACAGGGTTGAAAATAAACCAAGGGGTAGGCCAAAATCAGTTATTCTGCACTGGTGATTACATGCTTTGGTTGGACAAAATCCGAGAACAAACGTTCGAAAACTTTCATCAGGACTCCAAACATCTCGCACAACTGTTTCTGGACGCCAATAAAAAATTTGAAAAAATCAAGAAAACAGATAGAATTGTTTCATATCAACCGGAAGTAATTTAAAAAAAAGACAAACAGAAGCCTCGAAGTGTGCTCCTTATTGCTTTCTCCGCTGGAAAAAGACCATTTTTGCATCAACTCATTACTTGTAATGAGAAATGGACTCTCTTTGACAACAGTAGAACAGGACAGTGATTAAATCCAGGAAAATCACCTAAACATAACCCAAACACACCATGGCACCCTAAAAAGCTAGTGGTCATTGTATGGTGGTCTGGGAAGGGAGTTATTCATTATTCATTTTTGCATCAAGGAAAAACGGTAAAAGCAACATAGTATTGCCAGGAAATTGATTGTATGCATGAGAATTTGAAAAAGAAGTAACCCAGACTAGTGAATAGAGAAGGCTCAATTCTCCTCCACGACAATGCACATCCTCACACTCCTCAAGCTACGGTATAAAAGTAGCAAAGCTTGAATTATGAGATTTTCTAACATCCTTCCTATTTCCCCGATATGTCTCCTACTGATCATCACTTTTTAAAGCATTTTGAGCTTTTCATAAGCAATAAACATTTTTAGATAGAAAAGAGGTAATTGAAGCATTCGTACTGTTTATCACATGAGAGCTAATATAGCTCTCTTCTTTAGTTTTATCTATGATAACTTACTCTATAATAATAACAACATAATAAATTGTGTTCGATATTAACTGAACACAATCTTTCTTTTATATCGCTCTATAGACGATTATATATGTTTAGCAGGTGTTAACGTAAGT
This sequence comes from Octopus sinensis, assembly GCF_006345805.1. Lineage (NCBI taxonomy): Eukaryota > Metazoa > Mollusca > Cephalopoda > Octopoda > Octopodidae > Octopus > Octopus sinensis. The sequence continues at coordinate 11,688,874 of NC_043008.1, forward strand.
AAATTCCCCTTAATCTAGATTTTTTACCTTATTATCCGTTTAGTGTCTATTCCAAAATCGTCTTTAAAATATTCGAATACTCTGATTGTATAATTAATTGCGACACATTACACTTATTTTTTCCTATAAATACTTGATTTATTATTTACTATAAATACTTAAATTCTCCATGGCGCAAGCCTGGGCGGTAGAAACGAAGACACTGGGCTGCCCAGACACCAGAATCTCCCTCTCGACCCCCCAGACATAATCCAAAGGAATGCAGTGCAGTACATTTGGAGTCTGGTTGGCTGCAGGAGTTGCCGGAAAGGGGTCGAGATACGACACCCTACCGCCTTCGGGGCTCCACTCCGGATTTTCTGTCTGGGTTTACTCCTATAGCCCTTCCCTCTCCCAAGAGCATCCGCAAGGCAGCGGAGCGAGGGTTTGGAGTCAGAATTTTTTCTTCTCCTTAAATTATAAATTTTATAATCCTGAAATTATTATTATTACTATTAAACTTTTTCTAAAAATAATTTCTTAAATCGAAAGGATAATTGATGGTTCAGTAATTCCTTTACTTCCTTCGGTGGATTACTCATGGTAAACTCAAATACAGCCTGGCTAGTTATTTTATTTCATGTACAGAGATTTAAATAGATACACATACAGAAATTCATAGAGAGAATGTCAGCCCTTAAATATTCTAATATTATATACATTAGCACCCAATACATATTTTTTAGCCTTGCTTAAAATAGACATGACTCCAAGAACAGATACATTACATGATTCCTAACAGAAAATCTGTGCTTCTAACTTCCTTTTTAGTTTTTATCCAAGCTACCGGCAAGTACAAATTTCGCAATTCCGATTTTCTCTTATGAATAGCTCTGTCTATTTACATAAATCTGAATGAATTCGTTGAACTGTGTTTAATAATTTAGATCATATTCGGAGTATTTTACATTTTACATATATATATATATAATAGAAATATGTTACAAAAAGAAAATAGAAACTGCACGAGGTAACGTAAGGGAAAGTAAGAAAAATAAACGAAAATACACATTGTAAATCAAAGAAATTAAAGGCTTTTTATGAAAAGTAATGAAAGATATATACAATTAGATGAACTGAGGTAGGAATAAAAGTAATAAAAGTCATTATTGTGACATTATTAAAAAGATTGAAGCATTACGGTTCGTAAGTAACTAATCATTGCTTTGAATACAACTATTCATTGCTTTGAATGCACACCGATAATATATATATATATATTATTTATAGAAGGACATGCATACCAGCCTCTCCTCTCCACACCAACGACCTCATCCAAGACAAAAGCAAAGGGCAGTGATGCCGCAACTCATTTCTACACCTGAATGAACTATACCAACGCGAAATAAAGTGTCTTACTCAAGAACACAACACATAGCCTGGCCCGAGATTCGAAGTCAATACCTCACGATTGTGAGCCGTTGGTTACCCACTCGGCCCACTATACATACACACATATTTATTATAATCTATCTGTCTATCTGTCTTTCTATCTATCTCTTTAACTATCCATTTATATTCATACAGATATGTACACACATGTATGTATATATGTGTGTGTGAGCTTGTGTTTGTACACACATATACATGAATTTGCATACTATTATCATATACATTTTTTTAATCATAAGCCAGATGTTCATTTTTCCTCTTATTGAACGAAACATATTTCATCCATTTCTTCCGCCCATTTCTTGTGTATAATTAGATTCGTTGCTATCTTTCAGCATATTAAGTACACTATAGCATTTCAACAAAAAACGGTTTATTTTTTATGAAATCACTTATACAGTTTCGTTTTTGAATCCACTGTCAAATTGTTCTAACATCTATAAGCACCTTTAAATGAATGAAAACAGCAAACATAAATCTCCATAAGAGTGAGATTTAAATGGGAAAACATTATTTAGATATATATATTCGAAAAAAAAAACGTTTACTTATATTTCATATAAAATTCCTCCTTTGTATATCACTTGGAATAGATAGAGTACACACTTTGTTACTGATATAAATTTAGAATGGGCTTTTTCTGTGTATATAATGTATTTCATTTTTCATTTTAATTTAAAGTATTTTATCATAAAAATATCTTCAATATCTCTTTTAACACAAAAAATTGATTTCCATGAGTATTAATACCTTCAGTCCTACGTTTATTTTTCAGCTGAAAAATTTTGATTTTTTTTCTTTCAATTAAGCTATTTTATATTAATATTTTGTATTAATATTTTATATTAATAGTATAGCTCAACTTCAACATGGCAATAACAATTTTTTTCAGAATTTCTCAAATTCTTCATTGGCTGAAGAACAAAGTCTTTTAAGCAGATATGTTTTTACATGGCAAATTTCATTTTCTGAATCCATTATTTTAACATTTAATAATAATTCCTCAATAACATGCTGCACATAATCCATACAAATTTACTCAAACATTTGAAAGCTCTTGTTAAATTAAGAGATGCACCGTTGCAACCTTCATCTCTGTGCTTTTCATCAGGTACATGACTTCTTACGGAAATTTAATAGAACATACACACATACAAAAATACGCACAGGTATATATATATATATATATATATATATAATATATATATATATATATATATATATATATATATATATAACTTATAAATAAGGGCAAACGAAAGAATTTCTAATGCCAAATATGTCGAAATTGAACATATTGTCCATAACATATAATTTTTCACAATACGCACTCTACTCGAAAAAAAAGCCGACAGAAATTTTTAAAAAATTCCATTATTACCATTTCTTTATGAAATTTCTGTCGGTTTTTTTTCGAGTAGCGTGCGTATTGTGAAAAATTATATGGTTATGGACAATATGTTCAATTTCGACATATTTGGCATTAGAAAGTTTTTCGTTTGCCCTTATTTATAAGTTGTTTATAATTTTAACCTTTAAAGGTATTTCTTAATATGCTGGCCATTGATAAAATTTTTTTCGAAAACTTTTATCCTACATTAAATATATATACTTCACTCACTTTCTCTCTCTCTCTCTCTCTCTCTCTCTCTCTCTCTCTCTCTCTCTCTCTCTCTCTCTCTCTCTCTCGCACACACATACCCCCACACACTCATTTTTATTTCAAATCCAAAATTTTAATAAATCAATCCAAAATATATTTTCCATCATTAAAAAATGATTTCTCACCAAATTTCCATTAAAACTCAGTGGGTCTTATCTCAAACTTATTTCGAGTCATATTTTCAGCTCCACTTGTTTGATGAACGAAATGCCTCCCACTTTTGTTGCTTCGCTCAACTTGTTGCTTGTATATCAGGTCTCAACTTGTTGCTTGTATATCAGGTCTCAGCCAATTTTCCTTTGCTTCTTATTCACGAAAATATGTCATTGTCATCGTCGGTGACTATGTGGTGAAGAAATCAGTGTCATGAGTAGCCTGACGTCAGCCAAACAAACCGCCGAGGAAAGGGGGCTTCTGTAGTTTATTTCTTTCAAATATGCAAAAACGATGCACCACGGATTTGGACCTTACCAATCAAGTGAATGTCTAGGGTAGCAATATCCATGAGCATCATGGAATGTAGAGGGTCAACGAGGTTGAAATTCTTTTTTCACTGGTAAAAACCATTTCTGTAATATTCTTTCAGTGATAACGTCTTCTCTGTACGCAGCAATACCATCTCGAACGGCTTTGGTAGCAATTTAGAAATTTGACTGAATTCGAAGAAAAGTAGATATCAAAAATTCTATTTTTTTTCTTCTAATCGTCTTCCGTCTTTCTATAACTGAAAAGAGGTAAAATGAATTGAAATTTTAAAAACGATGAACAAAAGATTGAGAAGAAGTATAGAGATTAAAAGAATCATGAAACGCTACGATAAAAATATTTTTCGTGTTATATATACACATGTATACAGTTACATACTTGCATACATACATCTATGCATACATATTAAGTCTCAACATAGAAATATGATCTTTAAGTGGAATAGTAAAAATATGAAAGACTACTCTCAAGCTTAAAAGGTGACGTTATAGTCTACATTCCAACGATGGAGCTTTGTATCTTTGTTAGAAGCTAGAAACCAGCTCCATCGTCAAAGGAAGAATTTAGATGACTACGTACAGAACACACAGACACATGCACGCACACACCTCCACACATATACTTACATATATATAGGTCTGGAGTACTTTGTTGATTTGACTATCGCAGATCAGTGTATTATACATACACACGCATGCACACACACACATACACACACACACACACACCACACACACACACATATATATATATATATATATATATATATATGTTCATTTGTAAGTATACCAATTTCTTTATTACCCACAAGGGGCTAAACATAGAGGGGACAAACAAGGACAGCCAAAGGGATTAAGTCGATTACATCGATCCCAGTGCGTAACTGGTACTTTATTTAATCTATCCCGAAAGGATGACAGGCAAAGTCGACCTCGGCGGAATTTGAACTCAGAACGTAACGGCAGACGAAATACCGCTAATCATTTCACCCGGCGCGCTAACGTTTCTGCCCGCTCGCCGCCTTATTTGTAAGTATATATAAGCTATATCAGATTTCCAATACATGTATGAATCTGTATAAGTACTATCAGTTGTTGGTGAGCCATTTAAGCTTCTCTTCAATACATGTCTTTTGAGGTAAGAAAAGAAACGGGTGGCGATAAAATGCTGCTGGCGTTATTACCGCTGGAACGAAAAATATCGGAGCATTGAGTGCAAGGTATCCCGTACACTAGTGTGACAGTTGCATAAATACATTACGATAAAGAGGTAATTGTTTATCGATCCTGATACTTTGAAAAAGAAATTTGGCCCCTGTGGTGATTTAACTCGGATCAAACTGAGATGGAACAAATATCGTCAGGCATTAGACCGGATGTTCAAAGAAATCGTTAAATTAACCGCTTTCTATGGACATACATATATGTATGATGTGTGTGTGTGTGTCAGTGTGCAGGAATATGTGAGTACGTGTGACGGTATATGGATGCATGTTTATATACATATACACATACACATGTGTGTGTGTGTGTGTGTGTGTTTATATTGCAGTGAACATGCCATGGCAAATGGATTCCAATATTTAGAACTCGTTCTTTAGGGAAAATTTGAAAGGAAAGAAATTAATGCAAGCACACACAAGCCCATACAAACATAGCAATGCAGGACACCACCACACACACACGCCTCTCCCACACGCACGCCCACACACCCACAAACACAGATACAAACTCATGCAGGGATAAAGAGAGAAATTTAGTCAGTAAAATGCTAATCTTATACTTCTCGCAGTAGGGTAATCACAAATATCTCAGCGATTGCTTTGTTCTGAAGCTCTTTTTCACTTCGAAGAAAACAATTACGAACCACGAGATCATTTTGGTGCATATAAAACACATTTTATCATAATGAAATGCGCTGTATAAGTCTATGACAGAAAGAAATTAATTAAGTCAATTCCATGTATTTCTAGTAATTGATAAATAAAAGTCATGCGTAAGTAATATATTTATTATTAAAAGGAAACGAAAATATGGTTATCAAAAATATTTTATATTAAAGTACCTCACGAATAATCGTAAAGGTTTTGTAATACACTCTGATATATTATTTAGATCGTAGTCTTTACCAATGCTGAGGTTTCTCTACACTGTAAATAATCGCCAGCTTATTCGGATTAAAGCCTAACACAAGAAATAGAATCTAGCCAGCATGAAAAACCGTTGTAGTATAATAACTGATTACTTTCAAACCCGTTCAATTCTCCCCAAAATGGCGTTTTGTAATATATGAAAATGTTTAAAAATCCCCATGCTGTCAGAGCATTTACTACTATGCAAATTAGATACAACGCAATAGACTACACTGAGTTTGCCGAAGTTACAAGTAGATATAAGAGATAATTTTCTGTGAAATTTTTGTATATTTTCTTCCAGAAATTCTCATAAGACGTTGATTAAGTTCAAGTAGATACAAAATCATACGGATTATGTATTTTGAATAGTTTCATCGTGATATGTGAAATGTATTGGGTTATCCCATAAATAAAGCGTTTATTTATACTTCTTTTATTGTTCAAAATAAAGAGAAACAAAGATCGTGTTTTTTTTTTCATCTAAGATATACTCTCCTTCATTTTCTACAATGCTCTTCCATCCAAGACCGGTTTGGAATGAGATCTGACTTCTTTTCACGGAGGCAACGCCGCGCATTCTTGTAATCAAAATGATTTCGACAAACAAAAGAATCTTACTGGCCTTCACTCTTTCATTCATTCTTTCTTTCTTTCTTTCTTTCTTGCTTTCTTTCTTTCTTTCTT
>NC_043008.1:11697771-11712771 GCF_006345805.1 Octopus sinensis
TATATATATGTGTGTGTGTGTGTGTGTGTGTGTGTCTGTATATACTTATGTGTGTATATTGTATAATAACGCCAGCAGCATTTTATCGCCACCCGTTTCTCAAGTACTACACTTTTCTATGGCTGAAACCTATATCATGTGGTTTTACGTACGATATTATTAAGAAATATCACGATTGAAATGATAACCATGTGAACAGAATTAAATGGCGCATATAACACAGGTCTTCGACCAAACAAATCTTTTGACGTTCATTGGGTGAAATTTCTAAAGTTTTACCTGCTGGTATTAAAAATTACAAGGGTATTGTCCTATCACATATGGTTTCTTCACAAAATTGATAATCGTATTTTGCAATTATGCTCGGAGTTGACTATTGTATTTTTTATTGTTGCTATTAATTGTCATAATTAAATAGACAATAACGGTATGACTAATAGGTGTAATTTTGAGAAATATGTATCGAGTAACGTTTATGCTGCTTGAGCAGGATAGAAAACTGTCTGCGTCACAGTTGCTTCAGGCACACGTAAGACGCGCTTCACAAGGTTAGTTTGCTTATAATAATAATAATAATAATGATAATAATAATAATAATAATAATAATAATAATAATAATAATAAGAAGAAGAAGAAGAAGAAGAAGAAGAAGAAGAAGAAAAGAAGAAGAACAATAATAATAATAATAATGACGTTATTGTATACAGTGCTCAGGTGCACCACAACTAGTCGAAAGTGCGTATAAAGAATATGCAGTAACGTACACATGTCTGGGAAGTGAACAGTGTATGAGTCCGATACCTGCTTGCGTGTGTATGCAGGGGAGAAAATCAGGTGTAGTGTTGGCGAATCTCAGGAAGCATGGAAGTTTTGAAGGATGCAGTGCTCCAACAACTAACAACTGATGCCGGCAGTTTGTTTCAACAACTCTTAGTTTAAAATATTAATCTCTTAGTTTAATATTTTGTCTTTTTCAGTTAAATCCCGATGCCTTTGTCAATATATATTTGCTACATACTTTGTGATAAGTTTATGACTAAAAAACGTAAGGGGAAAATTACCAGGAGGTCAACACAAGAAGTGGGCCCTTCAAAAGGCCAGTCTAGTTTGTGTTAAAGACAATGGACAAAATGTACAAAAATATCTCTGTCGTTTTGTGGGTGCATTGGTACGGTGCCACTGGTAGTGAACCGAAAAGCGGGATAGATTGCAGTGCCTAACGTGACTGTCCTCGAGAAATGTGGAGTGTTGCGAAATATTGTAACAGCTGCAACAATACAAGAAAAGATGATTGGCTGCACGGTGGAGTGGTGGTAAATCACATGTTTATCTTCCCTGCCCAACGAAGACTATTTTCATATACCAGACAGTAGCGCTGCTGAGAAAGGATCCACACAAGGTGGATCATATTGGTACTGTTCGACCCATAACTATGAAAATTAGCAAAGGTCTTAGCCATGAGTTTCGCGCTGGTTGTGGTGAAGAGCAAACATGTGCCATCTTGAGCATACCTATGAGTAGTAGCAGTAGTAGTAGTAGTAGTAGTAGTAGTAGTAGTAGTAGTAGTAGTAGTAGTAGTAGTGTTTCTCTTTATCACAGATTTTGTTGGAGCTCCTGGAGATCTGCATGCGTAGCGGGCTTTCTACCTGCAGCTATCTAATACTTACCTGCTTATTCAGGCCGTGCCAATGAGTTAAAATTTTGTAACAGTTCTACTGGGCACTCTATTCCAATTTCCTATATATTCCCCTTGATGCTTTCTGATACTGTTCCCAAAGACCCAACAATAATTGGCACTATCTTCACCTTCATTTTCCATAGCCGGGATATTTCGTTCTTATGAGGGTCGTATCCATCTATCTTTTCGCCTTCTTTCTTGAATATTTGTGAGTCAAAGGAGCCTGGAAAATCAACTATATAGCATATGTGATTCAATTTGTTCACCACCACAAGGTCTGGTCTGTTATGTTCTAGCACCTGATCTATTTAGACTGGGAAATCCCAGAGGATTTTGCTAGTCTCCGACTCGGACACTCTGTGATGTTTGTGCACCTACCGCATGCTGCCTCTCTCCAGCCAGCCCCCACTTTTCGCACAGTGCCCAGTGTAGCGCTTGCATTATATGATCGTGTTACTACAAATTATAATGGTTTTGGGCTAGTCTTGGGCATTCGTTTATATGGGGACTCTATTGCAGATGCGGCAAAGCGGAGGCACCTGCCAATTCTTGAAGCTGATCTTCCAGTTCATGGCCAATTATCGTCATCTTGCGCTGCCATTATCGTTGTCGTCATCATCATCATCATCATCATCATCATCATCATCATTATCACCGTCGTCGTCGGCTTCATTCTTTTTCTTCTTCTTCTTCTTCTTTTTCTTCTTCTCCCTCTTCTTCTTCTTCTTCTTCTTCTTCTCATTCTTCTTTTTCTTCCCCTTCTTCCCCTTCTTCTTCTTCTTCTTCTCCTTCTTCTCCTCCTCCTCCTCCTCCTTCTTCTTCTTCTTCTTCTTCCTCTTCTTCTTCTTCTTCTTCTTCTTCTTCTTCTTGTTCTTCTTCTTGTTCTTGTTTCTTCTTCTTCTTATTATTATTATTATGATTATTATTATTATTATTATTATTATTATTATTATGTCGGCGAGCTGGCAAAGTCATTAGCGGATAGGAAAATGTTTGTTTTACAATATTTCTATGAGTTTCATAGATTTTCAGGGCCATTTCCTCTTAGGGCATCTTTACCTTTTTCTCCTATCGGGGTCGATGAAATATTGCCCAAGTCAAATACTAGGGGTCAACGGCATCCTCTAATCTCTCTCCCCACCCCCGTCTGTGCTTCAATCCTTAAATTCATTTTATTACGTATCTGCCAAATTCGTAACTGCTCACCAGTTTCATACCATAAAATTTTGAATAAAATTTTATTCTTTATTTTCTCTATCTTTCCCGTGCGTCTTAGAGACGTGAATGCCGTCTCAGTCGACTATCGTAATATCGGAGCTATTCATAAAAATGACCTCTCGATTATTGAACGACTCCTCTTTAAAATTTCGCAGAGTAAGATGTGAAATATAATTAAATTTCGACGTGTTTTACTACACGATCTGAAGTTAGAACGATTTAAGCAAGAGATTATCATTCAATCCGAAACAGAGAAAGGAAGCAAAATGAAAAATTATAATAACATACTTTTGATGTTTTATGTAATCGTTCATGTTTAAGAAATTCTTGTAAGTTATGAAGTTGAAGTAAAGTAGAATCGATGAAACAAACGATTATGGTTATAATCAATCGAAACACGTGAATTTACATGTAATAGAAATAAATGAAAGATGAAATTTAAAAGAAAATATGGCAAAGAACCGAAATAAAGAAAGGCTCTTTATGAGATTTTCAAGATTTCATATCAATATTAGTATTAAAAGAAGAAAAGAGAAATGAGATTGAAATGGAGAATAAAGACCAAACTCAAACTTCCTTCACCCTCTTTAGATCGAGATCAAAGAGTTAAAACAAAGATATCATAAATTAAATATTAGTTTGTTGTTTGAAGAACAAAGGTTTATAGTCCAACGGTGTTTTCCTTTGGAAAAGAAACTGGCTGTTACTGCCATGAACTTTACTCACATTCACGGAGCCTGAATGGAATCAATAAGTGAAAATGAGCATTAAAGTTGACAGCAGAGGTATATTGATGTAGTTGAACTTCCTAACAGAGGTGGAACTTATTATGTTTATTAAAGTTCTTATAACCATTATTGAAGTTTTCTTACGTTATTTCGTTTCTAGACCTTCAAGAAATTGCCAAGAAAATTGTTTGAATATAATATTTTTGCGAGCATTCACAAACATCAAAACTGCAGCTATTGCCTTAATGCACATAGAAAACACATGTAGGTGGACTCATATGATTGTTTGTGTCGAAGTGATTTGTTTCAGCAGTTTTGTCTTTTTTTATTATTTGGTGCTTACGTTTCGACATGGGCGTTGGCGAGTGTGTGCCTGTCTTTATCCGATATTGATCGTGCGCGCGTGTGTGTGACGTGTCTGCATGTCAATATGTATATGTGTATGTGTGTCTGTGTGTTTGTGCTTGCGTGTATATGTGTGCTTCTGTGCTCAGTAACAATATATGTTCTAAGAAATTATTGAATATTGGAGTCATGTTTTCGAATAAGCCACAAATGTCGGAATAGAATATTGAATACGAAAAAAAAAATGCATATAGAAAGAAGCAACCCATACTGAAGAGAATTGAAAAGGGCGTGAGAGAAAGGAGAAGAGAGTAAAAGGCAGATCAACAGAAGGAGAAGAGTGAGAGTGTGGATATATAAATACGTAATAGTGTGAAAAGGACACGGAGAAATAATTAGAATGAAAAGGGAATAATTGTTAGCAGAAATTCGAACGAAACTGAATCTCCCTGATTTAGAAATCGCATATTTGGAGTTAGTTTTAATAACAATAATAATATTTAATTTCACTAACCATACACACTTTATTAGTTTCTCCAATGCACCAACACTAATACAGCACTTGTATGTATATAATTTAGTTACTAATAAATGTACTGCGTTGGTTTGTTCATTCAGTGTGTAATATTTTATACAAAGTAAAGACAGCGAGCCAGCAGAACCGTTAAGGGCGTCGGAAAAATATTAACGGTATTTCTTTCAGCTTTTTAAATTCTGAGTTTAAATGCCGCCGAGGTCGAGTTTGTCTTTCATGAAATCTGGTTCGATAAAACAAATACAATATGAACACTGGAGTCGATGAAATTGCTGGCCTTATATCAAAATTAGAAAGAATATTTTAACTGGAAGACTTGCTTCAAGTTCAGCAACATATCTGAGGCTACCTCGAAGAGATTCTGTACATTTTTGGATCAGAATTATTGTTAATTTAGCAGTTTTCTTATCATTAGCATTCTGTTCTTTTCAGTAAATGTTCACTCAATTATGTCGCCATATAATATCAAGCAATACAACACAAATCACAAATTATCCTGAAAAGCAACCTCTCCATTAAGATGTATGACCAAGTCTTGACTTCCAAATTAAGCTCTCTTTCCTTCTGTCAAGAATTATAACCTTTTGCTCATTGTTCATTGTGTTATACATGTTCGCATTAATCATATTTAAGCATCAGATCTTGTCTTTCTCTTCCGATTTCTAAAGTATTAGCTCTCATTTTCTTCCTACAAGGCTAAAATTATCATTAGTGCCCCTCCACACTCTCATATTTCCTCCAAATATATTCAAGTTTTTGTGCAATTAGCTACAAATATTCAGAATTGTGCGTAAAACAAGGGAATTCGACTTACGACATATAGCAAATTAGTGGTTGTCGGAAGTTTAGATAAGCTACATTTACTAAAATTTTGCTGGGTCATTTCCGCTTCACTGTTGTTTAAGACCAAGTATTATCCGTGTTATACACAAGATATATGTATAAGTAGTACTCTATCTTGTTAATCTGGGCTGAGAATAATTCATATTTTTCTCCCTCTTCAATGGGCAATGATCCTACAAAACCTCGCAAACGCCCTTCCTCCACTGACTAAAACAAAAATGACAAATCTGATGAAAATTACACCACAGTTTCATATAACAAGGCGTACTATATTAGCTAATGTAGATATTGATACACTAGAAGATGTAGCATAATCCTGAATGATTGCCCCACCTTGGATCATAAATCTATCTGAGCAGGGCCAAACAGCACTAACAATTCTTTAAATTCTTTCCAATCAAATATGTCCAAAAAATTTTGAATCACTTCAAAATATGAAATAATAATAATAAAGGAGCTCTATGATAAATGTATCCTCCCAAAAATAGCGAAATAATTCCCTACGTTCGTAATACTCTTCATTCATATAATGCATGTCACTCATATTACGCTAAGACACGACAATAGCTGAAAAAAATTTCAGCTCAAAACAAAGTTTCACATTCCCTGTTTCAAATCGATAATCGCATAATCGCGATCGATTAATGAATTCAAATAAATCTGTCGACCTAATAGGGTGGTATGTACTTCTACAGAAACTGAAGTACTAGCTAAACCCCGACAAGTAACCTAAATTTATACGTTTCTCATAATAATGGAATCTGATACATGTATAGACGCAGCTGTGGCTGTGTGGTAAGATGTTTGCCTTCTAAATACACGATTGCAGTTTCGTTCACAATGCGTGGCACCTTGGTCAAGTTTCTTCTACTATGGTCTCGCCCCGACCAAAACATTGTGAATGCATTTGGCGGTCGGAAGTTAAAAGAAGCTGTCATGTGCGTGAGTTGGTATGTTTTTGTTTATCCCACAACACTGCCTGATAATCAGTGTTGATTTGTTTATGTCCACGTAACTTAGCCGATCGGAAACAGTGGGTGATACAATACGTACTAGACTTTAAAAAATACGGTACTGGGGTCGATACATTCAGCTAAATATTCTTGAAGTATATACCTCAGCATGGTCGCAGTCTAATGACTGAAGCAAGTAATAGATAAAAGTATAAAAGATGGCTGTGTGCGTATGTTTGTGCCTTTGTGAGTACAAATAGTCATATATATATCCATGTACGAGCACACACAAACATACATTATATTAGACAGTTCATCAAATAGTAACACTGTGAACAAAGTCCCTTTCTTCATTGACCAGGCAATGTTCAAACTAAAAATAAACCCCGTCAGTCTCACCAATTTGAAACAATCTGCAAAGGACGAATGCAGTATAAGATTCGCTACGCCTCCCAACCCTGCGCAAAAAGTAAACGCCTTTTATTGAACAGAAAATTATAAAGCGTTTTGGGCTCTCCTCGATTATAAGGATAATCACCCCAAAGATTTACGCTCTGTTTCCCGTAAGTATTTGCCAGAAATTGCATAATCAACTTATTTCCTCGCATCAGTAAGAGTTTAGTTTAGCAAAACAAACAAAATCCTGAATATATTTCCTCTTCGATAAATATAAAAAGACAAACATGGTTACGAAGATAAGGTAAGACCACGAGACGAAATAAACAGGTGTTGCGATACACTAAGAATAATTACTACATGAAATAGAGAGCGAGAGAGAGAGAAAGAAAGAAAGAAATAGAGAGAGAAAGAGAGAGACAGATAAAGGGAGAAACATGAGAGAAAAGCGGAGTGAAAGTGAGAAAGAGAGAAAGGGGAGAGAGCGGGGGAAGAAAGAGAGATAGATAGGTAATAGATAGATAGATAGATAGATAGATAAATAGATAGATAGAGATAGATAGATAGATAGAGAGAGAGAGAGAGAGAGAGAGAGAGAGAGAGAGAGAGAGAGAGAGAGAAATCATAGATTACATTTGAATACGTTCGATTAAATTGTTCAGACGCTGGAAAAGATTATTGTCGATTTTAATCCGAGAACTGGGAAGCCAAATTAATGGTATTTATACCGGTGCAGTTACGCTTCTAACAATCATATCTCTTAAAGACAGGACATATTAAGTACTACAGAAATCCTTTCGAGCCACTTTCAGAATAGGTCATAACATTTTAAGAGTTAAAACGTCACTCATCGTTAGTACAACAGATAAAACTCTTAGTCTATTTCTTGTATGCTTTTAACATAAACTTCCATTGTTTTAGGCCTTTATTTACAAATATTGTGGACTCCAAAAGCTAATCAGGAAATAGAACTACATTCAATAGTAGAAATGAAAATGCATTTCTATGTATTTATTTTTATGGTTTATTTTCCATACTGTAAATTCTCCACATTCTCATCAACAGAATCATGTTTATATGAACTATGAGTGTAGGTGACTCGGTATAATACAGATGAAGTTTCTCGCTCAGATTGGGTATAATATATGGAATAAGAAAAAAGTATACGACACACCCTGGTATAAAATATTAATTATTAATGACAGAGAATTGCTAGCTATGTAGACATTTTGTCTGTTGATTAGACATGCCAAGATCATAGTCTATATGTGTAGGCTTTTCATTTCTATGTAATACTATCAATGTTTGAACTCAGAATCTGACATATTGATTGGCTTCTGATATAATATAGAACGTCTTAGCAATTACTCTTGCAGCCTCTGTTTATTTTTCATTTAATATCTGCCTCGCTTTGATGTGAAAATTGTAAATTTCCTATTTTCGTCATCAACTGTCCACCATGTTTTGTGATCTATTGTCGAAACTGTTCTTCTTCTATTTATCTTCAGCACCAAAACAAGTCTAAAAATAATTTATTTGATAAAATAACATTTATTATCTACAAAACTGTCAACTATTTTTACTTTGAGGAAAGAACGCATTCTGGAACAATTTTGTACGAAGCTAAAGCACATTTCTCTGATCAAGGAAATGACTGTCCGTAGTGTTATAAATTCTCTCGGAGAATTAACTGGGAACATCTCTTCAAAGTAACTGTTTTTGGTATTAACCATGTTATTCATCTAACTTTTGAAATATGTCTGATATTGAGTTTAAAGATTGTTTCAAAGAAACTTCAGAATGTGCTTTGCGACTTTTACATCAGAATGTAATTAAATTTTCGTCATGGTTTCCACTCTTACATAATATAAAGTCTTCATACGAAATAAATAACGAGTCACCATTTGCAATCTGCTCTTAGAAATAATAGCTAAGACTTCCTCAAATTACACCCGTTTTCCCAAAGGAAGTAAATATACATTGGGTAATGTAGTCGATAAAAGGAAGGGGCGGTAATTCCTAGAGTTCATTTAGTGAAACGTTTGGTCATTCATGTTTATATGAGATTAAACAACAACAAATGAAGATTTCGGTAATTTTCAATTTAGGTTCAGGATACGAAATATTTCTTGCAAAACAGAAATTAAATTCTCTGATATTACCTATAAATATTTTATATTCAAAACTGAATACTATAGCCAGAATAACAACGAGGTAGCCTCATATCATATCATTCAGGATATATTTTCAGATCTCAAAAGCTGACAACAAATTACAAGGCAGAAGTAAAGCCCTCATTCTACATCTATTGTATATATATATATATATATATATATATATATATATATAAAATCTCAGACAGGAATATTTTACCATTTCAATTAAAGATACATCTAAACAACGAAGTATATCTAGGTCCAATAAGTACTCAGAACGTTAGATTTTTCTTCCTAATTTTATTAGGATTTGAGGTGAGTAAATGACTGTGCCATTGTTATGGTTATCGCAATTGTTGCCGTTATTGCAATCAACGTCACAATCATCGTTAACATTGCTATTATCATCAGAATCCTCATTAATCTCCACCGTGTCACATTCACTGTTATTTACATCACGTTGCATTTAACAGCATTTTAAGCACACTCACGCGTGAACGCCATAAAACATCATGTATATATGTATATATATATTATATATATATAATATATATATATATATATATAATATATATATATATATATGTATGTATGTATGTATGTATGTATGTATATATGTATAGATAGATAATAGATACGTAGATAGCTAGAAAAATGTATAGATAGATATGCAAACATTTATAAAGCACATCCTATACCTTCGCAAATACATGCATGCAACAGTAGGAAAAAACTCTTCAATGCCTGCCTCACATAATTTTCTGTATAAAAACATAAAATATTTATTTATGTATTTGATAATGATAGTTTATGAAATTTCGGTGTTTGATATTTCATTCTATACATTCACAAAACATACATCTTAATACATATATGTATGTATGTATGTTGTATGTATGTATGTATGTTTGTATGTATGTATTGTATGTATGTATGTATGTATGTATGTTGTATGTATATATATATATATATATATATATATATATATATATATATATATATAATTCATATATATATATGTATATATGTATGTATGTATTTACGCATGTATGTATGTAAGCGCACATTGCAACCCGAATACATATTGTAAAGCAGTAGATTTAAATTCTTTTAGAGAAATAAAATTTATCATTTCATTAGTCATCTGCCATTTTTTTTTATTCTGACGTTTCATTCAATTTTTCGTGTTATATAAGCAACTGCAGTTTGATTCAACATGCAAATAGAATATTATTTCCTTCCATTAGCAAATATTTAGCTTCTTTTTCGCATATATAGTTTGTGTTTTCATTATATATAATGTACATGCAACATGGATTGCTTTGCAATAACCATACTGATGCCGAGCATTTATTTAATTTGAATTTTTAATGTACATAACAGTATATATTTTCAACGATAAGTTTACATTTGTTATTCCCCCATCGATTTTATTTTTCATAGAATATCTGCAGCTTGCCATTATTTTTAAAGAATCCTTAATGTTTCAGGATCAATACACATGTGATAGCTGATGATAAAGGCAACTTTTTTTTTAATAAATCTGAGGAATACAACAGTTCAAGACACCATTAATCATTATCATTATAGTCGTGGTTAACATCATCACTACCAATACTGTCGTTCCTATTGGCATCGTTGTAGTCTAGTACACTTCCGAATCATTAACAGTATTAATTTTAAGATCTTCAATATCAACAAGCACGTATCTATAAAGGAGCATTGAATTATCCTCACGGTCTACTCAGTAAAGCAGTGATTAGCGATATCTCTCTCAACAGATTACCTAATTCCCTTGAAATTAGCATCAATGTACTTTAAGATCTTTATTTTAAGAGAGCGATACCACTGCTGAATAAGGTGATAATTGTTTTAAATTTTGGCAGATAGCCAGCAATCTTCGTGTGTTGGAATAAATCAATTACACTGACTGTAATGTTCGACTAATGCCTTATTTTATCGACGCCAAAATGATGAAAGAGCAAACATGGCCATAGTTGGATTTGAACTTACAACGTAAAACACCGGGAGGATTGACACGAGGCATTTTGTCTGACGTGCTGCTACTACTACTACTACTACTACTACTACTACTACTACTACTACTACGACTACCACAAATAATAATAATAATAATAATAATAGTCGACTATTTTTACCTGGGTGCATGTTGCTGCTTCTAGGTGTTTCTTTTTTGTTACTGATGCACATCAGTACAATGCTGTCTGCGAATCAGTTGTTGTAGAAAGGTCAGCTGGGATGGCAAATTTGGCTCTACGACCATTCACTTTTACAATTTGTGTTGATTATATTGCGTGTCTCCTGGTCGTTTAAGGAGATCGATAAGTATTGCATTGAATTCAGGGTCCCATAAAAAAAAAACTCCCTAGCCGTAAAATCGCCCTCACCGTTCATTTTGTTGTCGCTGTTCAGGTTTTTGCTTCTGTTGATGCTGTTATTAGCGCACTGGCTGTTTGTGCTATCTTTACTGGTATTGTTACTGCTAGCATCCATGTTGATTGTTTTTGTTTTCACGGTGATAAAGACGTTTCCCCTACTATTACATATTTCTTTATTACCCACAAGGGGCTGAACATAGAGGGGACAAACAAGGACAGAAATAGGTATTAAGTCGATTACATCGACCCCAGCGCGTAACTGGTACTTAATTTATCGACCCCGAAAGGATGAAAGGCAAAGTCGACCTCGGCGGAATTTGAACTCAGAATGTAGCGGCAGACGAAATACCTATTTCTTTACTACCCACAATGGGCTAAACACAGAGAGGACAAACAATGACAGACAAAGTCGACCTCGGCGGAATTTGAACTCAGAACGTAACGGCAGACGAAATATCGCTAAGCATTTCGTCCGGCGCGCTAACGTTTCTGCCAGCTCACCGCCTATTACAACGGCGTCGCTAACATTGCTGTCATTGTTGTTGTTATTTATGTGTCCGCGCCGCTTCTTAACAGGAACCATGCGTCGCTCTGTATTATAACATAATGCGGGAGTAAATTTTCTGGTTGAATTTAGTATTGAGAGAAATCACTTCTCTCCCTGCCTTTTGCTGAATCTGATAACAAGCATTAGGGATACCGTAATTGAGAAAATTAAAACAAACGAAAGCAAATACATTGTAACAAAGGCTGTGCCCTTTAGGTTACAATTTGGCAGTCCCTCTCTTTACTTAACGAAATGGATGTCCTTGGGTCAAGATTTAACGGAAATTCACAACGTCGTTAAATACATGCTTTTCGAAAAAAATTAAGAAACATTTGGAAGCAAATAGGACGTACACTACAAAAACTAAACATCAAAATTAACTGGTTCCAAATTGGGACAAGGCCAGTGATTTTAGAGATCGGGCTGTTAGCCAATTACATCGAACCAGGTACTTTTATTACCGAACCTGAATTGGCGAAGAGGAAATGTGAGCTTCGTTTCCTGCTTTGTATCTTTCAGACGGAAATTTGAGCTTCTGCTCATTTATAGCCTTAATAATAATAATAATAATAATAATAATAGCCCTGATGCAATACAAGGCAGTGGTTGTCATGGCTTCTGATCTTAACTGATTGAAAGTGTTATCATATTCATTGCTTTGTGTTGCTATAACAGATTGACTACAGCAAATATTCTGCCTAGTACCACAAATTTGCTTTGCCCTGGTGCAATACCAAACACTGGCTCTCATGGCTTCTGAACTTGACTGATTGGAAGGATTATCATGTACATTGCTTCTTCTTGATAGAATAGATGGGCTTTATTAAATATTCTGCTTAATAACAGAAATATGGTTGTCAATTGTTTGACCATAACCAGTTGAGCATATCACTGGGTAGCTGACGATATGTGCATCTCCGATCACGAGAAGAAGTACTAGCAGAACATCATATCTATGTGTTGAGATGAATTATTTGGGGTTTGGCTAATTCATCTTTGGAAACATGGTTGTTTCGTTCATCACCCTCAAAAATAACTTAATCAGGGACCTTTTGAGCGTGATGTGCTACTGGAGCCGAAGAAATTTTTAACTGGGCTCCCACCTGCAAGGTCACGCACTGTTTACATCGATATAAGATCACCATGTCGCGGACATTATGATCGTCAGATGTTTGACCTTAACCAGTTGAGTATATCCCATTTTGAGCGGGATGTGCTACTGGAGCCGAAGAAATTTGTAACTGGGCCTCCACCTGCAAGGTCATGCACTGTTTATCTCGATATAAGATCACCATATCGCGGACACATGATTGTGATGCACGTACCAGGTGTACCCTTATCAGACAGGTAGTCATGATAGGTATATTAGGTTTTGTGTAATTGTACTCCAGTGTCACTGTGATGGCATGCGCTGCTCTCTCACTCAATAACAATAGCAATAACGATAATGATACTACTACTACTACTACTACTAGTAGTAGTAGTAGTATTTGTGCGTCTTCCAAATTTTTTTTTCAATAGAGATACATATCCTTGAAACCAAATCTATCTTGTTGAGGCCGTTACCGTTGTGTATTGAGTATACCTTCTGCAAGTCGCCCAACAATTGCTTCAAACCTTCCGTGGAATAGTAACGATTTTTGGACGGGCTAACGAAAAGTAAACTGAACAACTATATTTATGAACCTGGGATACATATTTCTCCTTCCATTCTCTGTTGCAGAAAAACATCGCTCGTTTTATTACCGTTTAACAATTGATTCTTTTCAAAGCACACCTTTAAAAATTTGTTTTTGATACTTATTGCAATTTGCCTCACCTTCATAATTTCGTTATAGAAAACAAGAGCGGATGAAACTCTAAAATTGAAGTAATATCAAAGGAGGTTTCACATTTTATAACCTTATGAAAAAAAAAACTGAAACCCGTAACGAGATAACAACAATAAGTGGTAAAGCTTAAAGCTTAGATGTTTCAATTGAATCTGCTTCAAATGGCTTTTAAAATCAAGGGGAATGTATATCTAGGAGATATTATTTAAAACAGCGTTGCTCTTATGGGATAACAATATTGCTTCCGTTATTTGGAATACAATCAACGCATGTGTGGTATATTCATAAATACGATGCCCCATCTATTAGGTTTATCATGAAAACAAAAACATCTCTGAAACAAGGATTTCTTCTGAAATAAGATAATGAGAGCAGGGAAGGTGTGTTAATTGAGGCACAGATTATAATAAATTGTGGTTACGTACGTATTACAAATATCTCTATTTATCTATAATAGGAAACTGAGAGAGGATGATAGGCTGACAGTATTACACATAATGTGTATAATATATGATGTGATGTAATTTCAATGTAAACTAAGGAACGAAATTATATGAACAGAAGAGATGTAGATATTTGCTGATAGGAGGGGTGTTGAAAGCATCCTGGCTTTAACGGTGTCTCGAAATGCCTGGTTAGAGGCCCAAACTTTCGAGTTTTTTCACTGTGTTTAGAAAAGCTGAAGGACCACTGTTTTAAATGTGGGAATCTGAGAGGGGATTATGTTGTATAAAGTTATAAATGACTGATCCTACAGTATTTTCTTTCACCTAAAGCTAGGAAATTTTCATTCACTGTTCAGGAAATATTTTCAATATCCGGAATGTGTCGATCTTGACTTACGATAATACGAAACCGTGTACGTATTATTTACTGAGATACATTTACTGAGTCATCCTCTGTAAAGATCAGTGTTCATTTTTCACTCTGCGAAACAAAGATTTGTAAAGGGTCCACATGTATTGCGTCGAGTACTGTATAACTTAATGCTGTATAATTGTAAAATCTAAATTGAATAACATTATAGAAAGAAAAAAGACAATAACCCGGCATTAATAGCATTATTCGCTCGTCTTCTCCAGCATATCAGTCCCGGTTGAGCTGTTTTAATCTGATTAACTAATTACTCTTTGCACCATCGGTTTTATGAAATATGCCAACATATAAACAACACTCAAATGGATCAACATACCTGTCTTTATGGTGTTAAAATTTCGATAAAATGCCTAGAATAAAAACAGAGGAAAAAGTTGTGAATAGAGAAAATGGGATATGCGGCACAAAAGTATTAGATAATTCCAAACAATACACTAAGCCGAAGGACTGGAAACATGTGGCTATTGCAATGCATCGTTTTTAAAGAGCGTTGG
>NC_043008.1:11722771-11732771 GCF_006345805.1 Octopus sinensis
CGGAACTATATGGTTGGTAAGCAATGTTCTTACCACACAGCCACTCGTGCGCCTATAACTATTCATAGAATAGGATTTCTGGTAAAACACACCCGTAATGGAAAACCGACGGATGTCAATCGCATAACCATATCCTGCAAAGTAAATAAATGAATTAAGAATATAATGGTTGTCTCCCGTATTGTCAGATACTTCTTGTTAGTGGGTATTACTAAGAACCCGGCACTTCATCGTTTACGAAGATGAGTGGGTCAGTTGATCGAATCAATGGAACACCCTGCACTTGAAATTAATGTACAAGTGTCTGAGCACTCTACAGATACGCATACTTTTAATGTAATTCTGAGGGAGACTCAGAAAGACATGGAATGGGAAAAGGCTGGCCATTTGCAATAGAGGTACAGCTCAATGTTTTCTGCTGAATGCACAGGTGCAACATAGAATAAAAGCTTTTGTCCAAGGGCAGAATGCACCACCATCAGTCGAACTCATGAACATACAATCGTGAGCCGAGTACCCTAACCGCTAACCTACCACCTCATTCAATTTAATATACAGGGGTTGGACAAATTAATGGAAACACCTTAATATTTCAAACAAATCTATTTTTATATGGCGTACGAGGTATGCTCTCGTACAAAGTTTGAATTGTTTCCAAAGGAATTTTTGTCTATTCTTCACCTAAAAGAGTCTCCAGTTCTTGTAGTGATGATGGTCGAAGATATCGACTCCTTAATTGTTTTTCTAAAATGCACCATTAATATTCAAAAATGTTGAGATCTGGGGACTGTGGTGGCCAGATAAGATGTTCAACTTCACTTGAATATTCCTTGTGCCATTCAGTAACAACTTTAGCTGTGTGCATTGGTGAATTATCATCCTGAAAGGTTGCATTTCCCCCCGGAAACAGTTCCGCAACCATAGAATAAATTTGATAAGATAAAATGCTTGAATAGTCTTGATTATCAATTCTGCCGTGAAGGGAAACCAGTGGGCCGGCGGATTTCCAAGATATAGCCCTCCAGATCATCACATATCCTCCTCCATGTTTAACAGTTCTTTTGGCTGTCTCCACACGTACACTCGGCCGGTGGTCGGAAATAAGGCAAAGGAAGACTCGTGCGAGAAAATAACATTCTTCCACTGCTCTAGGGACCAATTGTCTAAGCTTTTATTCCACTCTAAACGTTTTGCAACGTTTATTTTTTTAAATTAGTGGTTTTCCGATTGCGGCCCTCCCATGAAATCCGGCTTTGTGCAGCTCCCGGCGAACAGTTTTTTTGTGGAAACTGGGTTCTCGACGTCGTCATTAAGCTCTACATTAATTTTGGGAGCAGTACTTTTGTTATCCTTTCTAACAATTCACGTAAATGTCGGTCGGTCCCTACCTGAAAATGTTGATCTTCTTCCAGATTTTTGTTTCGACGAGGAGGTTTTTTTCCCCTCTTTCTCAAAGGCTGTCATTACTTTCGGGACAGTACTTCTTGATACACCAAACATTTCAGCTGTTTTCTTTGCGCTATTTCGTTCTATATCGTAGTTTCACATTCAATAATATACAATAAATACCGAAGACAGAAATGTTTGAAAAGTATTTCTGAAGTCAATAAAGGCCGTTAGGTTATGACATAACAGGAAGATAAAATCGAAGGAATATAATTAGAGAAACATAATACCAGATCTTACAGTCCCTTTAAATAATCACTTGAAAGCAATTCATTATGAAAATGGTAAATACCTTAATGTATCCTCTAATGCAGCCTTATTGAATACATAAACCGCATCATAATGATCTACAACGAATTCTTAATATGCTTTCCCAAATCTCTTTACATTAAATCCTTAAACTTAACATATAATTTTATATATAGCGGTTCTGTAATGGATTACATTTGACTATTGTTAGTGTAATGGTTGCCGGACTAAAAGGTTCGTTTCCGAACTATGACGTTTTTCTTTCTATCCTATTGCGTAGTTTCAGTTATTTGACTGTGGCCATGCTGGAACATCGCATTTAGTCAAGCAAATCGACCGCAGGACTTATTCTTTGTAAGTCTACTTTCTTTTTCCATCGGTTAATTTTGCCGAACCGCTAAGTGTATTTTTTTGTTTTTTGACTGTGGCTATGCTGGAACATCGCATTTAGTCAAGCAAATCGACCGCAGGACTTATTCTTTGTAAGTCTAATACTTATTATATCGGTCTCTTTTGCCGAACCGCTAAGTGTATTTTTTTATTTTTATTTTTGTTTCTTTTTCTCGGGTTTCGTTTTGCCTGATACATTGACAATTGAATCTAAGTTGTGCAAATATCCGTCGAATTGTGTTCTGGCACAAAAAAAATCATTTTTCGTTGCTCCACTCCACTCAGTTGCAAACGAGTAAATCTACAAAGGATTGGCGTCCCGTTGGTGAGATGGAGTGCTGCGATCTCGGTCACTCATATAAACCAGAAAAACCGTATATCGACCCAAGGGCAATGTTCATAGTGATGATGATAAAGATGATGATGGTAACTATATCCCCACGGGAAAACAAAACCAAAACCTCTTCGAATCAAGCCTTGGAAATCTTACAGCAGAAAGTTTAACTTGGTAGTATTTATTCAATTAATAAAAATTGTTATGGAGTATTTAATTATTTTCTATTGCGTAATTCATATGTTTATTGCTGATGAAGAGGGAGAAACAGAATTTGGTGCAAGAGCTGTTAAAGAATATGTAATTAACAAAGCCTGCAATTAGTAAAGGCAAAGCTATAAAGGCTGTGCGGTCTGCTGCAGAGTTAACAATTAATGGCGTTGTTCTCTCCCTAGATCTCGTACATTTTAATTAAAGCGAACGATCTGAAAATTGTTTATGTAATAACGGAGACTAATGCAGAATTACACTCAAAACTAACTTTTAAAACACTGAAAAAATACAAGAAATAATGCCATCAGCTTTCACACAGTTTTATCAAGGCATAAGCAGAACCAATAGTTGCAATCAATTTAACATTTTACTCTTCCCCCCTAAAAGAAGTTCCGATGATCCCAATCAACTTATATCTTCCAAGGTAATTAGATTAAGATCCATTTACCCTTTATATCCAAATTTCCAAAATTCGTTCGCCATGTCTTCAGCTTTACCGAACCCGTTGTAAAAGAAACTAGCAAGACACAGTCTATAGAAGCCTGTCTATAGAAGCCTGTTTCAATTTTCAGTCTTTAGGGTTAATACGGTACCCTGTTGGTATAGAAGTACCACTAAGTCCTTGTGTCATTGTACTGGCAGTCATAGTAACATGCATACGTACAAACAGTTTCAATCTATCTATCTATCTATTTATCTATCTATCTATCTATCTATCTATCTATCTATCTATCTATCTATCTATCTATCTATCTATCTATCTATCTATCTATCTATCTATCTATCTGTCAACACCCGTTAAAAGGAGGGCTGGGCATGCCGTGGTTGATGATGCGCAGACACGCGCTGAGACTGCGACATCTCTGGCTCTATGTAGACGACGGTGAACAGGTGTGGTCGCCGTTTGTGAGGCACGCTTTCCCGCAGCTCGTCTCCATGACCGAACTGCAGTCGTGGATCAAAAAGAGGCCGAGGAAGGGCGAATGGCACCGCGAGTGTCGCGTTGCTCTCAAGCAACTCTGCCGTCCTGGGTCGACCTTAAGTGACTTCAACACAACCAAAGCATTCTATAGGGGTTTAGTGGAGGGGAGGTACGACGACGAGCTCGGGGCGAACCTGGACGTCGACGAGGAGTACCTGACCCGCCTGTTCGGGACGACTTTCGGGCCAGGGCCCATGGACAACTTCCAGAGATCCCTGGCCTGGCAGTGCTACCGAGAAGCGCTACCCGTTCGGGATAAGCTCTACAGACACGGCTCGAGAAACACGGGGCCGACCTGCCCGAGATGCGGTCAGAGCGACGAAACCGTTCTGCACGCACTCGTTCAGTGTCCAACAATTTCCGACCTGTGGGCTTATGTCGAACAACTGCTGTCACGTGTGGGACGAGTCGGTTTATCAGCTGAGTCTATCGTCAATATTGTCACGCCTCCTTCCTTCAAACGGGAAGGAAGAGCTATTTTCATCATCCTTGTGGCTATGGCGAAAGAATGTATCTGGTGGACGCGTCTGAAAGGATTGGAGACAAACACTTTCCTCTCTGGTCAATCTCTCATCAACTTCTTCAAGTACCACTTGAAAAGGAAAGTGAGAGTAGAGAGGCAAGTTTTGTCTAGCGAATGTTTTAAAAAAAGATGGGTGAATGTAGCAAGAATGGCACGTATGAATGACGAAGCCACCTTGAGCATAGTCCTATGAACCCAGAAATCGAAAACAGAGAGTTGCTTATTTGCAAAAAAAAAAAAAGAAATATAAAATGTGACTTCATTGACCGAGGTTACCGTGGTCTTTTCCGCAGGCTTTTCTTTCCACGGGTAAACCTCACCTGTCCTCCCCTTTACACTTCATATTGACATTTCTGTGATAACGATCCCTATTGATCATTTTTTTTCCTCTCCCCCCCCCCTTTTTTTTTTTTTTTTTTTTTTAACCCCCCTTATTTTTGTCCTCTTTCTCTCCTTTTACGATCCCTTTTGATCGAACCTCCCCCTTCCTTTTTTTTTTTTTTTTTTTTTTTTTTAATACCTTCAAAAGAAAAGCTCTACCTTGTAATTTGTTCTATCTGTGTGCAGCCCTGTGTGGCTAATAAAGAAACATATCTATCTATCTATCTATCTATCTATCTATCTATCTATCTATCAATCTATCTATCTATCTATCTTTCTATCTATCTATCTTTCTATCTATCTATCTATCTATCTATCTATCTATCTATCTATCTATCAATCTATCTATCTATCTATCTTTCTATCTATCTATCTTTCTATCTATCTATCTATCTATCTATCTATCTATCTATCTATCTATCTATCTATATAACTATCTATCTATCTATTTATCTATCTATCTATATCTATCTATCTATCTATCTATCTATCTATCTATCTATCTAACTATCTATCTATCTATCTATCTATCTATCATCTATCTATCTATCTATCTATCATCTATCTATCTATCTATCTATCTATCTATCTATCTATCTATCTATCTATCTACCTATCTATCTATCTATCTATCTATCTATCTATCTATCTATCTATCTATCTATCTATCTCTATCTATCTATCTATCTACCTATCTATCTATCTATCTATCTATCTATCTATCTATCTTGGACCGACGGCCCGGTTGAGTTGCTCGGGGTCTGGTTTGGTCCGGACCTCCAAGTGGAGAAGAACTGGAACGAGATAACGAGTAGGGTGGTCACTCTCGCCCGGCAATGGGCCGAGAGGAAACTGTCCCTAAAAGGTCGAGCGGAGGTGGCGAACACGTACATCGCGTCCGTCATCTACTACCGCCTGACCGTCGTACCTTGTCCCGACCCTACCATCACCAAACTACAACGCAACCTCTTTCGCTTCTTGTGGAAAGGATGCGTCCCGATGGTCAGGCGATCCATTTGCTGTCAACACCCGTTAAAAGGAGGGCTGGGCATGCCGTGGTTGATGATGCGCAGACACGCGCTGAGACTGCGACATCTCTGGCTCTATGTAGACGACGGTGAACAGGTGTGGTCGCCGTTTGTGAGGCACGCTTTCCCGCAGCTCGTCTCCATGACCGAACTGCAGTCGTGGATCAAAAAGAGGCCGAGGAAGGGCGAATGGCACCGCGAGTGTCGCGTTGCTCTCAAGCAACTCTGCCGTCCTGGGTCGACCTTAAGTGACTTCAACACAACCAAAGCATTCTATAGGGGTTTAGTGGAGGGGAGGTACGACGACGAGCTCGGGGCGAACCTGGACGTCGACGAGGAGTACCTGACCCGCCTGTTCGGGACGACTTTCGGGCCAGGGCCCATGGACAACTTCCAGAGATCCCTGGCCTGGCAGTGCTACCGAGAAGCGCTACCCGTTCGGGATAAGCTCTACAGACACGGCTCGAGAAACACGGGGCCGACCTGCCCGAGATGCGGTCAGAGCGACGAAACCGTTCTGCACGCACTCGTTCAGTGTCCAACAATTTCCGACCTGTGGGCTTATGTCGAACAACTGCTGTCACGTGTGGGACGAGTCGGTTTATCAGCTGAGTCTATCGTCAATATTGTCACGCCTCCTTCCTTCAAACGGGAAGGAAGAGCTATTTTCATCATCCTTGTGGCTATGGAGAAAGAATGTATCTGGTGGACGCGTCTGAAAGGATTGGAGACAAACACTTTCCTCTCTGGTCAATCTCTCATCAACTTCTTCAAGTACCACTTGAAAAGGAAAGTGAGAGTAGAGAGGCAAGTTTTGTCTAGCGAATGTTTTAAAAAAAGATGGGTGAATGTAGCAAGAATGGCACGTATGAATGACGAAGCCACCTTGAGCATAGTCCTATGAACCCAGAAATCGAAAACAGAGAGTTGCTTATTTGCAAAAAAAAAAAAAGAAATATAAAATGTGACTTCATTGACCGAGGTTACCGTGGTCTTTTCCGCAGGCTTTTCTTTCCACGGGTAAACCTCACCTGTCCTCCCCTTTACACTTCATATTGACATTTCTGTGATAACGATCCCTATTGATCATTTTTTTTTCCTCTCCCCCCCCTTTTTTTTTTCTTTTTTTTTTTAACCCCCCTTATTTCTGTCCCCTTCCTCTCCTTTTACGATCCCTTTTGATCGAACCTCCCCCTTCTTTTTTTTTTTTTTTTTTTAATACCTTCAAAAGAAAAGCTCTACCTTGTAATTTGTTCTATCTGTGTGCAGCCCTGTGCGGCTAATAAAGAAACATATCTATCTATCTATCTATCTATCTATCTATCTATCTATCTATCTATCTATCTATCTATCTATCTATCTATCTACCTATCTCTTTTGCAGAAACGCTAAGTTGCTGCGTTGCAAACAAACAAGTACCGAGGGACAAGCAGTGTGAATAGACGCGTGCATGCATACTCACAGACACACACATGTATATATACAACTGGCTGCTACACAACACCTGCCTAACAGATTCACTCACAAGCTATTGGTCGACCCGGAGCCATACTAAAAGACACTTTCCCAATATTCCGCGCAGCGGGACTGAACCCAAAACGATGTAGTTGCAATCCGAGCTCCTAGCCAGAATAAGAGCCGTAATAGATGATGATGATAATGATGATGGCAGTTATGGTGGTGTGGATAGTCTCTCGTAGTCTGAGAAAGACGGTTCTGCTAATTCTCTATTGTATGTAATAATATTCAATAAACTTATCGATAGACATGCAGAGTAGATGTTTGTTGCGCAATATCACACATACTAGAATCGAACCTGTACCCACACAGACCATATGGAAGTACTTAACTATGCAAAGAAATGTAAATAGGTACAATATTGGACTGGATTTCAAACTAACCTTAGAATTTTTTTTTTTCAAATGAGTTTCGCTCAACAACCATGAAAATCAATAACACACGTTAAATGAGAATTCTTTTTTTCAAATTTTGCAAGCACGACTATAATGAAATTGATCCCATCCAGGTCGGAATGTGATTATTCATTTTTTAAAAATTTCCGAGTAAAATTTATGTATGCTCTCCATCCACCAAATACATTTGTCCTGAGGCTAATATTCAAAGATTTATTTCATTCACGACATGCTTATGTACCTTGAACGGTCTACAGCTAAAAGGTAAATTAATGAATTGTTATATTATCAAGAAGTATCTTTTTAGAGGTATTTTAGAGGTATTTTAACTGTCCAGTTTATGTTTCATGCAAGCCATCGCTAGTTCCATAAACGAAGTAAATTGAGAGTTGCTGCTGTTTGTCTTTCACTCAACCAGAATAATCTCACTTAACAGAACATTTTATCTCAAATAAAAATGTTTCGTTGGGACGCAAAGAGGGAACAAAATCTGTCACAAATAAAATCTATCGTTGTCATAAAATGGTATGGGAAGTAAACAGCTGGAACGACATTATAACAAGAAAAATGTTTGATTAAGGCTAAGCTTTTAGTAATCACGAAAAGCGTCCTCTACTCATTTGGAAGGAAAACCTCATAAAATTTTGATTAGGCAAACATGTTCCTCCTCGGTTTATTTGTATGTTCACTGCAACCATCAACATGCAAGTGTTTAATTTGTAATAAACTGTCCACAGATATGGATCCCATGTATCCGTTACTGTTTGATTTATGAATGAAATTTCACATGTTTTTAAAATTCCTTAATATGATGGGAAAAGAACCACATCGGTGATGTTCTTTCAATTTAACTACATTGAAATACTCCGTACGGAAAACTCTGATGTCATTTTATATTATTTCGAAAGCTAAATGCAAAACATATGAAATTTAAGTTTATAAGATGTGACTCAGACTATAGATTTATATGTTAATAACTTTAATTGCACAGCATATTTCCATGTTAGTTTTACAATAAATATCAGAGTAAGACATCTTGTTTGACCACTGAGCATAATTTCAAAGCAAACACATGTAATTGAAGTTATATGGATTGGATAAAAATCTAACCATGATTGTACAATCTCTACAAATATACGAGTGAAAGCATTCATGATATAATCGTTCATTATGACTCATCTCATGCAACTCTTTTGAAAACATAATCTATTCTATAATTCTACAATAATATATAATCTGAATACTCACTGCGATGAATCCATGGTTTTATGAAAAAAAATGTGATTTGCTTTATTGATTTCCGGAATAGGCGCTACAAATAATTTTATAACATTATGTATATGTGTTTCTCCTTTTCTCTGCACTGCATTTAAACTGAACCGACAAGTGATCCCTTATGCACACACTCAAATAGAAAGAAATAGTAGCAATATCAATCTGCAACCTGCGCCGTATCAAGGTTTTGGACGAAGAAATACCCTTCATCTCAGTAATGACTTATCTATCACTTCAGAACAACAGACACGATGATTTACACTTTATCAATCCCTCAATAAAATAATTAATGTGCCTGATGTTTCTATGTTATAAAAATTTCCGAAGAGAATTGAAACCCTTCGTGCATCAGATGGTAACTTTTTTTTAGCTCTATGGATGGATATATATATATATATAATATATATATATATATATATATATATATCCTGGTAGGTTACAGATGAATAAACAACCAACACGGGTTGACAAGTGGTTATTGGGGAGAAATAGAGACACAAAGAAAAATACGCATAGATATACACACACAGACACACACACACACCTATATATATATATATGCATATATACACACACACACACACACACACACATATATATATATATATATATATATACATATATATTCACACATATATATATATATTATATATATATATACACTCATAAATACGACGGGATTCTCTCAGTTTCTGTCTGCCAAATTCACAAATTCACTCAGAGTGCTTTCTACATTAACAAACACTTACCAAGGGTGCCACGCAGTGGGACTGAATCCGGAAGCACGTGGTTGTGAAGCAAGCTTTTTACCACACAACCACGCGTATAAACGCACAAAAATGATGAAAGTGCTAAGAATGTTATGTATGCACATATTTCTAAAAAAAAACTTCATTTGGTTACTTTCTAATTCATAATCACTTGCATGTTTTCATGTATGAATATTTATTTAATAACTAGAAAAACTACACCAATGGTATTGAAAGCCGATATACGCTTTAAAGTTATACACAGAACTTTACTTCAAGCAATGTCCATAAAATATATATACTCTTTTACTCGTTTACTCTTTTACTTGTTTCAGTCACTTGACTGTGGCCATGCTGGAGCATCGCCTTTAGTCAAGCAAATCGATCCCAGGACTTATTCTTTATAAGCCTAATACTTATTCTATCGGTCTCTTTTGCCGAACCGTTAAGATACGGGGAATAAAACACCAGCATCGGTTTTCAAGCGATGTTGGGGATCAAACACAGACACACAAAC
>NC_043008.1:11737771-11742771 GCF_006345805.1 Octopus sinensis
CAGATTCACAAGTGCCTCTTTTGCATCTACACCTCCCGGCTCCACCCTTTGTCACACACGCTCTAGTGACCTCTTACTACTTCCAGTCATTTCATTATACGGAGACCGTTTAACTAACACACATCTCTTAATATCTTGCTTCACTTTTATCTTTTGCCTATTTTTTATGCAGGACAGCGTATACTCGAAATGTATAAGAGTTCTCCTTCTGGCTTTCATTTGCGTAAAACTAGTACACTTCGTTGCTTCTTAAGTCTCATACGCTACATTTAAATTTTGCACAATATCTGTGTGTGCCTGTATGTATAACTATATATATGAATATATATATATATATATAATATATATATATATATATATATATATATATATATATATATATATATATATATATACATGTATATATATATATATGTGTATATATATATATATAAATATATATACACATGTGTGTATATATATGTGTGTGTGTATATATATATATATATATATGAGATAATGGTGTTATTGAGACCCAAAGTTGTCAGGTAGTGCTGAATAAGTGCTATAGACAAACCATAGTTAAGTCTAGCTATTAATAGTCTAATATCTACACAGCCTTGGTTTTTTTATATTATTAAGCAAAAAATTTATATATATATATATAATAACAATTTAATAAATAAAACACCTGCATACATACATACATATAAGTACATACCTACATCTATATGTATATATACATGCATATGTATATATACATGCATATATGGGTACAGGACACCGCAAAAAACGTAGAACACAACGAGAAACGAAAGCATAAAAGCAAAACCATGGAAACGTACTTTTTTAACAACGAAAAAACAGAGTACAAGACATACAACACAAGGAACATTCCCCTTCTTCAGCTGCCCCTGTTTCGACTTATTGCGTGTTTCACATAACTACATATATTTACACGCTCATACATAATAAATACATGAAATATCTGTAAAGAGATCGCATGCAAACAATATAAATATATATAAAACTCAACTTGTGTGTCTGTGTGTTTAACTTCCCGGCACATCTCCTCCTAGCCAACAAATCGTAGAACCACCAAAAATGGGTCACTTAAAGTTTAGGCGAATGAAAATTGAACTGCGCTATTTCTGTTCCAAAATTCATCTCGCAAGTGCAAAAATCGATAATGTGTTTGTTTAGGCCTTATCTCATGCATTGAATAGTGAACTTTACTCAGTCAGCTGTTTGACGTGAACTGTGTTCACCACGCGTGCAAGCATGCGTAAATTGCATGAAAAATAAAAAATCGAATCGCCGTAAACATTGTAGAAATTCGGCAAAGAAATGAATTTTCAGGATGTTGCCTGGAGCGTTTTTTCGTATTAATCGTTTGGACTTTGTGAACACATATCAATCGTTTTCATAACATTTTAACGCTTTGAATTAAATGTGACCATTTTGCGTTTGAATCACTTTAACCAAATCTTAGAAGGCCGGATTTTTGATCATTACGATACATCACCAGCAACTCCCTGAAACTCTTCCCTGAAATCCCCGTTGAGAAATATATATATATGAAAATCAACTTGTGTGTCTGTGTGTGTATTTGTGTGTGTGTCTGTGTGTGTATCTGTGTGTGTGTCTGTGTGTGTATCTGTGTGTGTGTCTGTGTGCTTAACTTTTGGATCTACCAAGTTTCATTATTAAGGATGGAAAGTAGTGTGTAGCAAATCTGTATATATATAAAGCTGCATTTGTCTGTGTGTGGCAGGTTTTTAGCCTTCAACTAACATTATCTCCTTCGAGACCCTGCAGCGCAAGTTGACCAAAATTCAGACTATGATAGAAGAGGGCTTGCTCTTCATTCTGTAGAAGATAAAATCCAAATCGGACCATGTTAACACCAAAAATTATTTACATCAAAAAGGTGCTTTTTTTTCTATGAAAATCCCTATTCTTTACGATTTTTGACTGCTGTGTCACCATTTCTCGATGTATTTCAACTGGAAAAATGTTCATTTGAAGAGAATAACAAGTTGCATAATGTAAAATTTTTACTTTTCAAAAATTTCAATTCTACAGGGTCGAAACAAACACAAGCAACACCGGGTGATACTGCTAGTTATATATATATATATATGTGTGTGTGTGTGTGTGTGTGTATGTATGTGGCTAATATTCTGGGGATTTTGCGGGACCAATATAAGCCCATAGAAAGGTGGAGAGCTGGCAAAATCGTTAGCACGCCAGGCAAAGTGCTCTGCGACCTTTCAAATTCCGCCAAGGCTGATTTTTCCTTTCATCTAATCATAGTCGATAAAATAAGCACCAGTTGAGTCCTGGGAGGGATGTAACCTACTTACACCCTCAGCTGAACTTCCTGGCCTTGTGCAAAAATTTGTAAGCTATATAAGTCCATAAACATATAAAAAGCAATCACCCGATATTTTGGAGCGTCTAGAATCCAGTCATTATTATATTGTTTGTTACAATCGAATACAAAACATAATCTTGTTAAGAGAAACGAACTTGACATAAACAGAATATTGAAAAACTTCGTAATTCGTCTTTTTTTTTTTGTATATTCTTATACAACTCTAACGGTTTTCAAAATACATCTTACTCGAATACTTGTAAAACACTGCTCTTATATACTATTCACAATGGAACGTTCCAGATCAATAAAAATATAACATTATCAAACATCTTATAATAGGTAAACATATTTTTCTGGGCTCGCTCGAACAGTCTTTTGTGTAGAATTCTATTAATAGTAACTCATTATTATTTATCCCATTGTCTGTATGAATATTTCAATTAATTATCCCAAGTAAAGTCTACATTTTTTTTTGTTTATTAGAAAACTTTCTGCATAGAAGCAAAAGTCTGTTACAAGTTTTAATTTCAACGCAGACAGTTTCACACATGACAAAATATAATTCTTGATAGAGCTGAGAAATTATTGATGTTATTTTGAAAAGAAGTTAACCGTGGTTTTCAAATGGAAATATAAAAGAAACGTAAATAAAATTATGTGAAACAATTTCCTGTTGAGTCATGTTATTACCGCAATGCAATACATGTCTTAAGTTGAAATTTCCTAACTTTCTATGATGTGAGGAACTTTTCAGGCAATTGTTATTGAAAATTATAATTCTTCAATTTCAAGAAATTCCATCAACATGTTTTACGTTATATATTTTTGGAGTAATTGTAAATATGGAAATACGACACATGGAAAAAGAGTCGTAATGGTAATGTATTTTATTGAGTAAAAGCTAGCGACTGATCAAAATTTGTTGATCTGTTTATCTTCATTTTACTAGTCGAATCAAATCGACCCCAGGACTTATTCTTTGTAAGCCTAGAACATATTCTATTAGTCTCTTTTGCTGAAACGTTAAGTTACGGGAACGTAAACACACCGGCATCGGTGGTGAAGTGATGTTGGGGAGAGAAACACAGACACACGAACACAAACAAACACACACACACAAACACACACAAACACACACAAACACACATACATATATACGACTGGCTTCTTTCAGTTTCTGTCTACCAAATCCATTCACAAGGCTTTGGTCAGCCCTAGGCTATAGTGGAAGACACTTGCCTATGGTACCACGCAGTGGGACTGAACCCGGAACTGTGTGGTTCGTAAGGAAGCTACTTGATTAGGATATAACTTAGGTTTACTTCTGTTCTATTTTCACCTACATCTTTCATATATAAAAATTTGGTTTGTATAGATCTCTGATCCTTTCTCAACTATATCTGTCTATCTATCTATCTATCTATCTATCTATCTATCTATCTATCTATCTATCTATCTATCTATTTATTTATGTCACTTTCTATATATATATATGGTGTGTTTGTATGCATGCAAATATACATACACAGACATATATATATATATATATATATATATCTATATATATATATATATATATATATGCATATATATGTTTGTGTGTGTGTATATACATATATATGTGTATATGTATGTATGTACACATACTATTATGCGTCAGTTTAATTTTTACATTCATTGAATCCTCTGTTAACAGTTCTGTACACTACAATTACGTTTATTATAATTTCTATGAATTTATTCCTGTAATAATCATTACCATAACAGTTCATTTATATAATTTATCTCATATCCTCCTATTAATCTTAATTTTGTCGATATGTGTAATCACATAATGACTTCTGTGTTTGGCGTTTTATGATGATTTTACTTTGATCAAATATATTAGAATAATAAAATGAAAATGAACGCCTTTATACAGGCAGATGAAGCCATAAAGTGCCATATATTTGTCCGTTCGTCCTACCGCTTGGAACACGAATGCGACCGTGTATTTTAATTCTTACAGATTCTCCGGCAATGAAACAAATTATTCAAATGATTGGTCATATATATATATATATACATACATATATATATATATATATAGGCGTAGGAGTGGCTGTGTAGTAAGTAGCTTGCTTACCAACCACATGGTTCAGGGTTCAGTCCCACTACGTGGCAGCTTGGGCAAGTGCCTTCTACTATAGCCTCGGGCCGACCGAAGCCTTGTGAGTGGATTTGGTAGATGGAAACTGAAAGAAACCCGTCGTATATATGTATATATATATGCATATGTGTGTGTATCTTTGTGTGTCTGTATTTGTTCTGTCAACATCTCTTGACAACCGATGCTGGTGTGTTTGCGTCCCCGTAACCTAGCGGTTCGGCAAAAGAGACCGATAGAATAAGTACTAAGCTTACAAAGAATAAGTCCTGGGGTCGATTTGCTCGACTAAAAGGCGGTGCTCCAGCATAGTCACAGTCAAATGACTGAAAAGAATAAAAGAGTAAAGAGTAGAGAGTATATATATATATGCTTGTGTGTGTGTTTGTGTAATATAAACTGTAGAATATGAAAGTTAATGAAAAAAGATTGATGACTTTTGTTTCATGCGATTCATCAAACTATTTCCACTGGAATTTCTCATTTAGCTGAAGG
>NC_043008.1:11745271-11755271 GCF_006345805.1 Octopus sinensis
GAAAACCATTCAAGGCGGTACTCTAGCGTGGCCGCAGTCAACTAACTGGAACAAGAAAAAGTATATAAAATACGTATATATAGGCGTAGGAGTGGCTGTGTGGCAAGTGGCTTGCTTATCAACCATACGGTTCCGGGTTCAGTCCCACTGCGTGGCATCTTGAGCAAGTGTATTCTACTATAACCTCGGGCAAACCAAAGCCTTGTGAGTGGATTTGGTAGACGGAAACGGAAAGAAACCCGTCGTATATATGTTTATGTATATGTGTGTGTGCGTGTTTGTGTGTGTATGTTTATGTGTCTGTGTTTGTCCCCCAGCATCGCTTGACAACCGGTGCTGGTGTGTTTACGTCCCCGTAACTTAGCGGTTCGGCAAAAGAAAACCGATAGAATAAGTACTAAGCTTACAAAGAATAAGTCCTGGGGTCGATTTGCTCGACTAAATGCGGTGATCTTGCCTTTTACTTGTTTCAAATGACTGAAACAAGTAAAACAGTATAAGATTAAAGAGAGTATATTTGCATGAAAGTTCGAATGTATGTAGGCATGTATGTGTGTCTGTTTGTTTATAGATATGAGTGTCTGTATGCAGGCTTGTGCATTGTAGGAAGTTTAACGCTTAACCAAATACCGATAGCTCATTTGCTCATATACTATTTATGAAGTGTAATGGTTAAACCGTATGGTTTATCTTTCCTTCGTTTACAATTTTTGTGAAGTCGTTTCTGAATATTCTTGCATGTCTTCGAAAGTAGTTCTCAGTAATACGTCGAGGATTTGGGTTGCGTTGTAATTGTGATTGGCTGATTGCTGTTTTGCCATATCTTCAGAAGTAGGGCATGTCTGTAGCCGAGTCTAATGAGATGTCTTAAATTATGACGGTTCTACGATCAAAGCGAAACAAACACCGAAGTGATGTATGCATTACTTTTTCCTTGTCTTTCCTCTTTAGATTCTCCATAGATGCTTACTATACCGTTTATTACCTTTTTTCTTTTAAATTCAAAATAATACATGTATACACATATAAGCAATTAAACGCACACAGAGATACACATATACACTACAACGTTACAACAAATAACATGTAGATGCACATACACACTCACACACACGTAAATAATTTATATATATACTAGCAGTATCGCCCGGCGTTGCTCGGGTTTGTAAGGGAAATAACTATGTAAGCATTTTTAGAGAGTTACTTCCCTTATAAATTCGGGCTTTCTTAGCAATTTTTGTTTTGGTGTCTTCAAGCCATGAAGTCGTTGTTCTAAAAGAACGCTGGTCTCCTTCACAACGCATTACGACGTTGATTTCTTTACACTCCTTCCCCACAGCTTCACGAGGGAGGGAAGAAGGGGGAAGAAGCAAACAGGTGCAGCTGTGAGCGTGGACGCCAACTCCGCCGCCATCGACACACGATGCTTTTATGCATTAAAATGGAATAAAAAATGATGTTAAATTATTTTTAAAATCGTAGACTCATCGTTGACGCGCGCTAATAGTCAGACGGGCTCGATATGAATCACGACTATAAGATACCCGAATTTGGTTAAACTGCACCGCAAAATGTGGGAGGAGTTAGGAATCTAAATCGAAGGGGACAGACACTCACACAACTAGAGTTTTATATATATATATATATATTATATATATATATATATTATATATATATATATATATATATATATATATATATATATACATATATATTATATATTTATCTATATTTATCAATTCTAACTTAGATACATATACATCTACATATACACATATACATATAGATATTATTTGTTTACATATGTATATGCATAAGGCGGCGAGCTGGCAGAGACGTTAGCAGACGTTAGCACGTCGGGTGAAGTGCTAGGCGGTATTTCGTCTGCAGTTACGTTCTGAGTTCAAATTCTGCTGAGGTGGATTTTGCCTTTCATTCTTTCGGGATCGGTTAAATAAGTACCAGTTAAGCACTGAGGTCGATATAATTGATTTAATCCCTTTGTATGTCCTTGTTTGTCCCCTCTATGTTTAGCCCCCTGTGGGCAATAAAGAAATAAATATGTAAGGGTGGTTAATGATGATGGTGATCGTGATGATGATGACGATGATGATGATGATGAATTGGAGGAGAAGGAAGAGGAGGTGGAGGACTGGGAGGTCGAGGACCACAACGACTGTGCTGGATGTGTATATGCATCTGTAAATGCCTGTGGAATCGTCTAAATTTTCTTTTGTCAGAGTAAAGGAACGCCATGGAAAAAGACATCGGAGTAATAATAGAATGAATCTTAACCTTCGAGTGAATGAATGAACCTTAACCTTCGACACATTTTCTGTGTGTCACTCTATAATTTCAATTTTTTTGAACTTGTGTATGTATATATATATGCGCTTGTTTGAGTGTGTATATGTGTGAGTACACGTGTATGTATGTGTTCGTATGGTATGCACGTTATAACTGGTTCAGACCTAACTCCACACCAGTACCTGTTTTTGTGAATTTTTTGAAGGATGTTTCAAATTTCCTTATTTAGTACTTCAAACTTTGGCATGAAACATCATTACGCTTCCAAAGTCGAACGAACTTTAAGACCTTCCTACTCTTATCTCCCTGAGATGAAATGATTTTTAATGGCAGTTGTTATTGCCGTTTTATTCTAGGTTACATTCAAAAGGATGATGCTGTGTCTGGCTGTCTCTTGTTCGTTATCGCCGGGGTTTAATATTGTTTTACTTTTTTTAATATCAAGTTTCTTTCAGCCATCAGAACATTGCTGTCTGTTGTTAGATTGTTGCTAGGGCAAAATTCTGTGGATTGAATTCCGTGTTGTGCAATCTGCTATTAATATAACTCACATGACCAAACTTCTCCACTACTTCTGGTTTTCTTTTTAAGAGATTTATCCACTTAGGTTGTCTTTTATCTCATTTTTATTTCTGTTCTTTTGTTGTTGTTGTTGTTGTTGCTTTGCACCAAGTCTGCTTTGATTAATCAAACCTAATATCAAAGGACTTTCAGCTGTCACAATCACGGCTTCTTTCTTCGTAGGTACATTATCGGTATGTATCGCCAAATGTGTTTTCTCTATTTCAAATTCGTATATATTTCTTTACTACCCACAAGGGGCTAAACACAGAGGGAACAAACAAGGACAGATAAACGGGTTAAGTCGATTACATCGATCCCAGTGCGTAACTGGTACTTAATTTATCGACCCCGAAAGGATGAAAGGCAAAGTCGACCTCGGCGGAATTTGAACTCAGAACGTAGCGGCAGACGAAATACGGCTACTCATTTCGCCCGGCGTGCTAACGTTTCTGTCAGCTCACCGCCTTTCTATTTCAAATTCGTATAGCGTTGGCTGAAGCATTTAAGCGTCTATTTCCAGCAGATTGAGTGACTCCATCAATCGGAGATTTTAGTCTGCGTAATAATAATATATAACATCGATTACCATGGTACATTATGAATCAATGGAACCTTATATGGTACAGTTGGACCCTAGGCAGGGTTGAATGGTTAATTCGTTCGTTTCTGAACAATAAGATTCCAAATTTGATCCAAGAGCCTGGATTTCAGTGGACCGATATTGTATTCTACGCAAGTTCAATTTCCTAAAAGACATATACAATTTAAATAACGCTTGCAGTCTTATCTGAATTACGTTCTTCTTTGAAGTGCAGAAATCATTTTCCAAGTTCTTTCAATTTAGAGATTATAACTTGCAGGCTCATATAACTGGTGATTATATTTTGATTTGATCCGTTGTACATGTGAGATAAATCGACCCAGTGAAATGCGATTCGAGTGCAGAGCATTAATAACGTAAGGCCTGTAAATAATGGAATAAAACCATCATTGTACTGATGTACAAATTTGTAAGTAGCTGTGTGCTCATCTTTTTAAAGCTCTCGGTCAAATCTCAGTGAACAGATCTACGATCAAAGTTATACGAGGCTTCATTTTAAACAGGAACATTCGTCTAGAACTATACTTCTTCAAATGTTAAGTTTCCTAGATTTTAACTGACAGAAGGATGCGATAGCTATCAGATAGGCGACTGCGTACAGTCAGCCTCAATAATCGTACGTAGAGTTTGTTAACATTAATCAGTATTTTCTCAGTTTTTTCATTCACAGAGATATCGGAGACAGTTCTTCATTCAGCCAATGTGAGGTTGATTGATTCTTGGTTATATTTTGTAAAATATACTCCAATATACAGGATGCGGTGAGTAAATTGTCGTCTAAATTGGGCAAAAATGAAAGAAACACTAAATTCCATTTAATAGATATATTTACCGTAATTACCTATAAATATCTTGAAATATTAAACAGTAAATTTATTCAATAAAATAATCATTGGCTTCAATCAAAACCTTCAGACGACATCGGAATCTTCTGCAATTCTTCTAGACGGTCTCTTTATCTATGTTGGTGGATGCTGCCACAATCCTTGCCTTCTGTTCATCTTTGGTGTTACAAGGAGTTTTGTTGGTCTCTAGGTAAACTACGCAGAAATTGTCCTCCTCCATGCACTTGATGCAGGCCTCTGTGTGGAGTCTCAGGTCGTGTGGGAAGATGAGTAGAGGCATATCGTCGCCGTTATTAGCGATCACTTCAAATACCATGATGTTGACCGAATGTTTGATTCTTATCACGCTAGGTACACGTTTTGGAGACACGGCAAGCCAATGGTTGTTCTGGGTGTTTACCATCAGATCCTGCCAGAAATTTTCCCGTCTGAGAAAAAGCAAAACGTTATCGGTTGAAGGGGATGAGGGAGTTTGTTCAAAAGCTTCACAATGCAATCTTTCCTCTTGTCCTTGATGGTTTGGGTTAAAAATTGGCTTTTCTCATCTTGTATGAGGAATACTAAATGTCTTCATGCACTATATGCCTCTTAGAAAATTAGACAGTCCCATCTCCCTGGCAAATAACCCGATTGACTTGGTGAGAGATCATTGTCAATCATAGCCTGCATCTAACCATCAAATTCGGGAGTTCTTTTCTTATCAGACCGATCCGAGCTGCCGTACCTTCGTAATCACCATTACACTCATCCAACTCTTTCAGAATCTTCTGCACTGTCCTCAGATACACACCAAACCATTCTGAAATGCTCATGTTGGAGCTTCCCGCTTGAATGCCAAACAGTACAGCATGTCGTTTCCAAATTTCTGGCAGAGTGACTTACGTCATGGTGTTGTTTTACCCACGGACTGTGCCCACTTGAGCTGACTATACCTTGTAGTGGACAAAATCAAAAACAAACAACACGCATGGGCAAAATTAAAAATATAAAATGGCGACAATTTACGCATCGCATCCTATAGATACGAAATTGCTAATTCTGTAAGACTACACTGTTGACTAACACCGTCGAAATTTTGTAGAATTATAGGTGGTACTATGACATTTTTGGTCGCATTAGAAGACAAAGCGTAGTACGCTATCTACTTCCAAGTTCTCCCGATAATTATGGAAAAAGAAACCAAAACACATCTACTATTCTTCACCTTTTTGCAACCGGAAGTATTATTCCAATATATCAGAGTGGAAATTCCATCAGAATTGCTTGCTAAAACGAAGCTAATAGCCATAAGGCTAATAAATGGTAATGACAAACAAAACAACGTAGATAGTCCTTGTACACATGACAGAAAAATTGTTAAGCCATATATATATATATAATATATATATATATATATATATATATATGTGTGTGTGTGTGTGTGTGTGTGTATGTATATATATGTATACATATATATATATATATTATATATATATATATATATATATATATATATATATATATAGTGATGTATCACATATATAAGTTAGTGATGTATATGTATATGTATAAATATATATATATATACACAAACACACACACGCACACACACACACACGCACACACACACACATACGTACACACACATACATACACACACACACATAACGTAGTGATGTATCATTACTGATTGTGTATTTATGAATATTTAAAACGGCCAATGGCCTTACAGATAAAGTACATCGTGATTGCAGATAGAACGAAATGGAATTGAAAGCGAAAAGTGAAAATACAAACAAATAAAATATAAATATAGTGAAACGTGTACAACAAAAATATACAGATAAACACACGCGCACGCACACTCATACACACACACACACACACACACACACACACACACACACACACAGGAAAATATCGACAATAAAAGGGCAACGAATATTGACACTCACATCGTTTCCGTCAGAACATCCGACTGAAAACTGATTGAAAGGTCGATGAACTAATTATATGTTTCTATGAAAAGAAAAGCAAAATTAAAGAACTAATATAGAAATATGAAATAAATTGAAAATTGCAGTTTAGTTCTGTTTCAATCAGACATACTTAAAAGAAAACATATTTTCATATTTTGATATATATATTAT
This sequence comes from Octopus sinensis, assembly GCF_006345805.1. Classification (NCBI taxonomy): domain Eukaryota; kingdom Metazoa; phylum Mollusca; class Cephalopoda; order Octopoda; family Octopodidae; genus Octopus; species Octopus sinensis. The sequence goes on from NC_043008.1 coordinate 11,751,718, forward strand.
ATTAATATATATTATATATTATATATATCTATATATATATATATATTTAATATATATATATATATATATATATATATCGGCTCCTTCAGCAACAACACGCCTTGTGATAATTCAGTGGCTACTACTGATTCCAGGCCCTCTTGAAGCCGTCACTTTGAACTTACGGAGATAATGTTTACATATCGCTTGAGGAAGCACAACTAGATCCCGTAATGCAGTGAAACGGTTGCATAAGGAAGTACCTGCACGTTTGGAGTACTACGTTGCGTAGAAATATATGTAGTGATTAAAAAATATATATCTACCCGTACCCATTCCTGTTGAGCCCCAACTTTTTCCCATTATCTATTTACACACGGCAGATGCCCAAACGCAAGCCTGGAGGTACGAATAATACAACTGCTGGATAGCACGGGGTAAATTTAAAAGCTGTTTCAGGAGCATCAGATTGTTCTGTAGTGTCTTTTAGGATGATAAATATATATAACTCGTTAAATTAACAGTTCCGCTCTGTATCTTCTCATGTTGTTTGAAGAAAAGCTCCAAATTAAAGGATGTATCTTAATTTCTATAGAAGGGCACTAATAAAACAATAGGTGCAAAAAAAGAAACGAGTACGAAGTACAGCGATAAAAGTATTAAAAATAACCGAGAGAGAGAGAGAGAAAGAGAGAGAGAGAGAGAAAGAGTGAGAGAGAGATGCATATATATATACATAACACGGGCTTCTCTTACTTTCTGTCTACCAAATCCACTCACAAGTCTTTGGTCGACACAAGACTATAGTAGAAGACACTTGCCCAAGTGGCCACTGAATCCAGAACCATGTGACTGGAAAGCAAGCTTCTTACCACACAGCAACGCCTGCGCCTATAGGTGTGTTTGTGTGTGTGTGTGAGAGAGAGAGAGTGTGTGTGTGTGTATATGACTGTGTGTGAGTATGTATGCATATTTCTGTACGTATACGTAGAAAAGTAACAGACTCTATACGAAAGGTTCAAAATAGTGATTTCTAACAAACAGCGAAGCTGCAGATTAGATTTTAAGCTTAAAAATACGACAGTTTTATGTGTTGAATCATACTCTAAATTTCCATTTAGAAACCCCAAACAGCTTAACGAACAACAAGCAACGAGCAAGAACATGCCATCACAGACTAATATTTCATCGAATTCTTTGACGTCTGCATTCGGTAGACTCCGTGCAACCGAATTCGCAAATTTAATATTCATTTACCACACATAAATTAACTTAAGATTCTACAAACTTCCAGCATAAAATTTTACTTAACAATCTTTATTTTATTATGCTGCTACGTAAGCAAAATAAATCTTTCCCTCTGCTCTTCTCACACACATTCCATCTGTATGTAGTAATATATATATATATTATATATATATATATACACATACATATATATATATACATTATATATAGTATATATGTATACATATATATATGTATATATATATATGTATATATATGTGTGTGTATGTATATATATATAACGGGAAGCTTTATGAAAATAGACAAAAGACGAAGGCAGGTGGAAAACAAACAAACAATTGTATTTGTATATATATACATGTATATATATTTATAATATATATATATATATATATAATAATATATGTATGTGTGTTTTTTATGCATATATATATATATATATATATATATATATATATATCTATATGTATGTATATTTATAGAGAGGAATGCATACGTATTTTCGTGTAGGTGTATGCGTGTGAATGTGTGAAGGTAGTTGAATTTGTGTGAATGCAGGTGAATTTGTATGAATGCAGAGACTCAGCGTGTGTTCCCAATTGCACACTTTGATTATGATACACGGCAGTACGAAACCAGTTTAAAATTGTTTAAATGTGAAACAAACAGATTTGAATGAGAAATGACAATGTCGCCGAAATTGTGGTTTTATGCAACACAATGTTAAATGAAGTCAGACATATTGACTGTTTCTGTATCAAAACCGACTGAAATTAAAATAATCAAATATACACAAAAACACGTATGCAGCTGTCTTTAACTCTGTTTCTGTCTCTCACTCTTTCTCTGTCTTTCTGTCTGTCTGTCTGCCTCTCTCTCTCTTTCTCTCTGTATCTATCTATAAAATATGTACGTATATATGATTTTATGCATATGTACGTGTGTGTGTGTTTACATGCGATTGTACGTGTATGTGAATAAGCATATATCATATCACATGAACATAAACACATACATATACACGCGTTCACACACATACACACACATGCATACACACGCACACATATGTTTATCTGTAAATATATTTTTGCACACACACACACATATATATGTATATACATATATATATATAATATATATAGAGAGAGAGAGAGAGAGAGAGAGATAAATGTATGTATATATGTGTATATATATATATATATGTGCATGAATATATATATATATATATATATATACATATATATAGACATACATGATCAAACATATATGATATATTATATATCATGTATTATCTAATATTTGATATTTTATGCTATACAAAGCTTTGCATACTTCTGGTGAATGAACCAGTTTTGAGATGGACTTTGCAAAGTAGATCCCATCAATATATCATCTTATACTATTATTAAATTACAACAAAAAATGTGAACTAATTTTATTTACCGATTTGTCTGAAAATTTCATTGAATATTTCAAAAATGTTTGCCCATCTTTCCTTCACCTCCTTATATAGACACGATCATCTCTTGTAACCGTCTCAGGTTTATATATTTCTTTACTGCGCACAAGGGGCTAAACATAGAGGGGACAAACAAGGACAGACAAAGGGATTAAGTCGATTACATCGACTCTTGTGCGAAACTGGTACTTTATTTATCGACCCAGAAAAGATGAAAGGCAAATTCGACCTCGGCGGAATTTGAACTGAGAACGCAGCGGCGGACGAAATACCTATTTCTTTACTACCCCCAAGGGGATAAACACAGAGAGGACAAACAAGGACAGACAAACGGATTAAGTCGATTATATCGACCCCAGTGCGTAACTGGTACTTAATTTATCGACCCCGAAAGGATGAAAGGCAAAGTCGACCTCGGCGGAATTTGAACTCAGAAAGTAGCGGCAAACGAAATACCACTGAGAGTTTCGCCCGGCGCGCTAACGTTTCTGCCAGCTCGTCGCCTAAACCGGCTCAGGTTTATATTCGACAAATCGAACGTAAACACACATTTACATTGGGTTTATTGTACATATAACTAGCAGTATCGCCCGGCGCTGCTCGGGTTTGTAAGGGCAATAACTATATAAGCATTTTTAGAGAGTTATAGCCAAAAAAACAGCAAAAAATGCATTAAAAATGGGAAAAAAATTATGGTAATTTTTTTTTAAATCGTTGACTCATCGTAGACATTTTTAGAGAGTTACTTCCCTTTATTTAAAAAATATACTTTAAAATGGAAACAAATTATGGTAAATTATTTTTAAAATCGTAGACTCATCGTAGACGCGCGCTAATACCCAGAAGGGCTCGAGGTGAATCACGACTA
>NC_043008.1:11760271-11775271 GCF_006345805.1 Octopus sinensis
ACACACACACACACACATATATATATATATATATATAATTACATATATATATATGTATATATACATTACAACCAGCCAGGAACAGTCTTCGCTACATTTGCGGTACCTGCCAGAGGGAGTGTTTGTCCAGGATAGGACTACCCACCACAGCAGGAAATGTATCAGGAAATAAAATGTAAAAGCCGGACTAGACTATTTTATGCGCAGCTCCATTGTCTCCCGAGGCAAAAAGATGCCAACAACAACATATACATATATATATATATATATTTATATATATATATTATATTTGAATATTGAGATAGGTAAATATATATATATATATATAATATATATATATAAAAGGCGAGGAAGGTATTGCAGTGATATACATATGGAAGATCTTGGAAAATACACTCTATGGGAAAGCTATACCGGTCATCGAAATGGACGGCACCTCATAATACCAAAGACCCTGTCTTCTTCATCTCGAATATAGAGCTAGTGCCGCCCGGGGCAGCTTGGGTTTCACGAGATAACAACTAGCTAACATCCTGCCAAACAACGTCAGAGATTTCTGAGGTATAGATGTGAAAATCTTCAATAAAGCACCAGGATAAATTTGTATTTGAAATCCCTGATGAACTCAGATCGCGGCTGGAAGCACAAAGAATAGCGACTCTATCCAACTCGTTTCTTCACCAAATGCAATTCGGAAAGGAGATCCAAAAATACTGAAAGGCAATGCCGCAACGATAACCTCAGCCTGTGGTTGAAACCAGCAAAACAATAACAGCATAAAAGAACACACACACACACACACACACACACACACACACACACACACACACACACACACACACACATACCACACACACACACACACACATACATATACATACGGACATACGGGGCTCGAGAATAGTTTATGGAACTTTGGATGTAAAATTAGAGTAACGTATTTCACAGATTACCAGTAGTTTCCGGTGCTGGCAGATCTCGTCGCTGTAGCTCACCGATATTGCCCATGGAAATTAGTTTTCCTACAGTCCCCTTTTAATATGCTTATTGTCATATATATATATATATATCTATATATATATATAAATAAATGAAAGAATGGAGTTTAACAAATGGAGTTTAACGACGATTTAACAAAATTCCTTTATTCTCGACATATGTTTCGAAGGCTGCATATTCCTAATTTCGAAGGAATAAGGGGTGCATTATGCCGCCTTCTCATCAGGAAAAACAAGGAACTTATGTCAGCATCAAGATGAACAAAAACTCTTTGATGACTGCCCACAGGGAGTCCATAGCGATAATGTTAAATCGTCGTTCAACTCCATTCTTTCATTTATTTGTATAAAAAAAACACACAAATTTCCACACGAAAGCACGTGATCTCTGCCCTTGGCATGTAGCTTCAACCATTTTTTCTGACGTGAATTTGCTACCCAGGTATCGGTTAACCGAATTATCCATACTAAGATAATTCATTCAACTACTTATATATAAATATATATATGTATATATATACACGAAATTTTAAATTTAGTTCGGGAAACCTCAGTACTACCTTTCCAGACCATTAGGCGTCCGCGGACTGCAGGTTGCGTACCATTGGTCTAATTGATTATTGTTATGAATGTACATTTTCAACTGCTGTTATGCAATGCCAATATCAAATTGCTACCAAGAATGCATCAATTTTACATTTTTTTTCTTTCAAAATTATATATTCCAGTGTGCTCGAGCTCCCCACGCAGAACTTCTAGTTTTCCAGCGGAGTTGTACAAATACTAACATATAAGCCAATATCTACATTCGCTTTTCTAGAAGTCAGAGCGAAAATACACGTGAAATACTGCTAAGCATTTTGCCCGGCCTGCTATCGATTCTGTCAAACCGCCACCTTCCTTCCTGTGGTAATATTGATATAACAAGCTGCACATGACAACCATTTTCTCTCTTTATCGTTGGTGAATTACGCAACGTGTGCTTTGGTACTGAAAACTTATTTTTATGGTAGTCTCATCATTCTGTTCTGTCGTTTAATTCTACAATCATTTTTATGATCTTAGACACTATGTTCCTTCACATGGTGAACCTCTCGACGAATGAACTGTTTTTCTCAGAGTTCCACTGTGAAAGAAAATTTCTCATGAAATGTCTAAATTCTTATAACGTTAACATTTAAAAATTAATGGTGTGCCATGAAATCGAGAGCCATTCGCTTTTGAGACTTAATATCATTTCCATTCTCGATTCTGTTTCAATATTTCTCCCTCTGTTTCTCTTTATCTTTTTCTCTTTCCTTTCATTTCTTTCTTCTGTCTTAGTATCTGTCGAAGTGAATAGTCTCCTAAACAAGGAGAAAAACGCAGGGGAAATATACCAGAATTGTATACTTTATGTATCTTCTTCCTTTTTGTTTAATTAATATTGACGAAGCTGAGTGACTGTTGCGTCGTTGTGCACTTTTAGTGATTCAATATTTCGTTTAGTGGAACAAAATTTGTACTGCCTAAACTCATATCTTATATATATATATATATATATTCTTTTACTTGTTTCAGTCATTTGACTGTGGCCATGCTGGAGCACCGCCTTTAGTCGAGCCAATCGATCCCAGGACTTATTCTTTGTAAGCCTAGTACTTATTCTATCGGTCTCTTTTGCCGAAACGCTAGGTTACGGGGACGTAAACATACCAGCATCGGTTGTCAAGCGATGTTGAGGGAACAAACACAGACATACAAACATATACACGCACACATACACGCACACACATACATACATACACACACACATATTTTAATATATTATATATATATACATATATATATATATATATATATATATATATATATAATATCTATATATATCAGAGAGAGGAGAGAGAGAGAGAGAGAGAGAATACGACAGGATTCTTTCAGTTTTCCGCCTACCAAATCCACTCACAGGCTTTCAGTGGACGAACCAGGAACCATATGATTGGTAAGCAAGCTACTTACCACACACCACATACACACACACACACACACACACACATATTATATGTATATATATATATATATATATATATACTACATACATATATACATAAAAAATATATATATATATATAATATATAATATATATATGAGGGATACAATTCAAAGTTATATATATATATTATATAATAATGTGTGTGTGTGTGTGTATGTGTGTGTGTATATGTATGTATGTATGTATATTTGTGTGTCTCTGCTCCTCATTGAACGTGTGAATCTATGAAACATGTGTATTTGGATGGGTTACAACAACCCTTTTGCATCTCGCTAATTTTGCAACGTAATTCAACTTTAAATATTAACTATGTACAGAACTTTATTCGTTGTCTCTGCTTTCAATATTAAACTCAAACGATTTTTTTTGGTTTCGACCGTAATTCATAAACTGACTCACCGATATATCAGTTTTCTCTTCTACAGACCGACAATCCTTTCAATGGTGCAATTACTATAAAACCTGTTCACGCCAATTTCTGTTTCCAACTCCAGAGGTAAGGACAGTTCTTTTGATTCTCAATAGGGCTTTTATATAAACTATAAAACCAGTTCCTAGATTGTTGATTTGTTTGGAAATATTTAGTCATGTTTCAATACTTGCTATTCTAATCCCGTAACACTTTCTGATTCTCCCTGCGTCATGTGACTTATTACATGTTTCTGCACAAATTCCTGTTACCTGCTTCCTGTCTGTTTGTTTGTCTTTCTGTATGTCTGTCTGTCTGTGTCTCTCACCCACTCTCTCGATCTGTTCTTTTTCTCTCTCGCTATGTCTTTCTCCCTCTTACACGGACCTTCCTCTTTCCGTATCACTGAATCCTCCATATTCTTTCCTGCTAATTATCAAAGGCACTGTTGATATTCTAATATTGCAATCAGTGCTTTTGTTGTAGATGACGAAATGGCTCCATTAAATTTGATCGGGTGAAAGAAAAAAATTAAGCCATTATCAATGGGCATGCAACATTGTTACCCCAATATGGTGCTAAGGCCAAACCGGATACATTATTGTAAGGACTAAATCATTTTATATTCAGTAAGCACTGAATGATTTCGTTAAGTGTTTGAAAACCCAGTCGACGTCACTTGGTAGTGTTTAGATAACTTCTCTTTACATTTAACAAATATTTGCTTACAAAGGGATAGGCTCCAGAATGGCAGTAACCTTTATCAGAACAAAGACGCTTTTGGTCATCATATTTATAATTAAGGGTTCATTTATCGAAACACTTTGAAAACAAAATATGCGCTTGGGTGGTTTATATAAAATTCTTTTATATTATTGTAACATATATGGTTCTGATTAAATTCTGTCCACGAACATTTACAGTGTGATTTGGAAGAATGTTCTAAATGTTTTTACAATATTCTGTGTACAATATTTCAATGTTTCCAAACCCTATGAGATCAAATTGTTAATTTTATATGTTTTATGTTTTCGGACCTAATAAAATCACACTGATTAAGAATATCGATCACAATATTTCTCTCCTTTACGGAAAAAAAGGGAAGCAAAGAAACTATACTTCTTAATTCTATTGCTGAATCAATATTTAATTTATCAATTTCTGGAAACTAATACACCGCATCTGTGTCGTTAATACCCTAAGGAAAACAAGAACATCACAAATTCAAAACCAACTCTCAATGAAATCTGCTGCATCACGTTTTGTCACTTGAAAAGGTTTTCTGATGTTATTTGATTGAAATATATATGAACTAATATGTCTTCCACGCGGGGATTAGAGAAGTAGAATTCATTTCTAGGTATCGGAATCAGGTCATTTCTAAGTTTCAGTAGCGACTCTTGTACTTTTGGTACCCGCCGCAACGAATTACTACTAAACATTTACAAACATATATTCTGATGCTAGACAATGATTCTGTTTCAAAACAAAAGTTATATATTACCGAATGAAGTACATGTGGCTCAATTCTGTCACACACATATGAATATGTTAATTAATGGTCTGTTCCACAGGTAACGGGGTCAGTCTTGCTGTGTGACACCCTGGTCAAGTATCTTCTATTATAGCCCCAGTTTAAGCAATGCCTGGTGAGTTAAAATTGCAAAGAAGCCCGTCATATTCACACACACACACACACACACACACACACACACACATATATATGTATATACATATATATATATATTTCCTATTTAGTACTGGGGATGTTTCATTTGTGAAGACGTACTCTTGTATTTGTCTGAGTGTTGGATCCTTCGGGTACGTGGATAAAACGCGGTTGTCAAGTTGACCCCGTGTGCCTCCATGTTGGTGTTTGGCATGTTGGTAGAGTATGGAAGACATTTTTTTTGTCGTCATATTGTCTCCAATGTACATTTAGTCCCTCTACAATGCTTCTAGATGTCTCACCTGGTATACCATGTTCACTTCTTTACAAGTACCTTCTATTCACCTTATACTGTAGACGACATTTCTTGTTCTACAGTTAATTCTAGTTAATTCATCTTGCACACTATGCAGTTATCATTGGTGCTTGTGGTATTCTCACTGGGGTATGTCCTACATAGTTGTGATCTGATGGAGCTCCCTGGCGTTTCAATGATCTTAATGTTGAGTTTGGCCTCCTTCAGAGCATTACTAGTTCTCCATGGGCCTCCACACACATCACGCCTTGATATTTGTCTGTCTTCTACCACGTGTTCACCCTGTTTGCTTTGTCAAACATAGCTTGCCAGGTATATTTATTGGCGGCGAGCTGGCAGAATCGTTAGCACGTCGGGCGAAATGCTTAGCTGTATTTCGGCTGCCGTTACGTTGTGAGTTCAAATTCCACCGAGGTCGACTTTGCCTTTCATCCTTTCGGGGTCGATAAATTAAGTACCAGTTAAACACTGGGGTCGATATAATCGACTTAATACCTATGTCTGTCCTTGTTTGTCCCCTCTATGTTTAGCCCCTTGTGGGTAATAAAGAAATAGGTATATTTATTGAATATTTTTGAGGTTACATGTAACCTTTGGGTATCATTCGCCTAAGATTCTTGGTGACACTAAAATACGCTTCAGCATGCCAACTACTGGCTTGATTGTAACCAACTAGAACATTCTTCACGAGGGAAGAAATTTTTTGCGCATTCAAATAGACAGATATACGCTTAGGGCTGACTAGCGACTGCAAGCAATTTCTTCGAGCGATATTTCTCAGGATCCTATAAAATATAAGACTCTGACAAAAGACGAAGTCAGTCATAGCATATAGACTCTTCATTCATTGAATATTATAATCCAGCTTAATAATTAATTGATTTTACCCTTAATCATTGATATATATATATATATTATATATATATATATAGATATTATATATATATATATATATATATACATACATACATACATACATACATCATACACACACGTATGTATATAATAATATTATAAACCTAATTATAAGAAGGGTCGGGTTAACACTCACGAAGCGCTGCTAAAACTAGACGGTAATGTCTTTTTTTTACTACCTTAAAATCTCCGAAAAAAACACACTTAAAATAACGAATCAAAACATACTTAACCGTAGACGCGTTTCGAACTTAAAGTAAAAATAAAAAATGGAAGCACTCCGTCGGTTACGACGATGAGGGTTCCGGTTGATCCGAATCAACGGAACAGCCTGCTCGTGAAATTAACGTTTAAGTGGCTGAGCACTCCACAGACACGTGTACCCTTAACGTAGTTCTGGGGGATATTCAGCGTGACACAGAGAGTGACAAGGCCGGCCCTTTGAAATACAGGTACAACAGAAATAGGAATAAGAGTGAGAGAAAGTTTGTGTGAAAAGTACAGCAGGGATCACCACCATCCCCTGCCGGAGCCTCGTGGAGTTTTTTTAGATCTTTCGCTCAGATTTTGCCTTAGAATGCAGTTGGTAAGGAGTAAATACTACGGACAAGTGGTGTAATGCACTTCCAGTAGTCTTATCTTCGCTGTTGGACGATTTTCGTTGTTACTGGTATATTTGTGTATTTCAACAAAGTACCTCCCAACACAGTACGCTGCCACCTTACCATTTTGGAATATATATGCATTATGTTTGATACACATTAAATATATATATATATATATATATATATACTATATATATATATATATTGAGAGAGAGAGAGAGAGAGAGAGAGAGAGGCGAGGAGATAATTGAAAGATGTATACACAAACATATGTCTCACTGAATCTGCCTATCTAGTTCTCTATCTATATGTGTGCATGTGTGTGTTTCTATGTGTGTACATATATATATATGTGTGTGTGTGTGTGTGTGTGTGTGTGTGTGTAATAAGTAATGGACCGCAACATAGACCGAATTTGCTTATATATATATATATGTTGAAAGATATAGATATAGATAGATAGATAGATCTAGATAGAGCGGGATAGAGAGGGAGAGAGATTAAAGAGAGAGAAAGAGAGAGAGAGAGAGAGAGAGAGAGAGAGAGAGAGAGAGAGAGAGAGAGAGAGAGAGAGAGAGAGAGAGAGAGAGAGAGAGAGAGAGAGGGAAGCATATGATTGTATTTTATGCTCACTATCTACAGCAAGTGAGGAGTTACATCTTTATTCGAAAATGGAAAGAGAGGACTGAATATATTTGCACGGTTCTCGCCAGTCTTTAAAGGCCCCGCGACAACGTGTCCCGTAGATTGAAGCACTCAACAGCCTCGACTTTCATGAAAATTAAACTCACATGAAATGTTATGCCCCCTCTCCGTATCAGAGGGAAATACGGTACACCTTTCGCTTATGATTATTTCAACTCTATGAGAGGTACTCCAGCTATGGTAAACTGTTCCTAACACCTGCATCTACCCTGTAGAATTAGGCTTTTCGTTTTTGATAAGTTAAAGGGTTACTAGCAAGAACTAAAACGATAACATAAACTTTTCCCTTTTGATTATTTCAATTTTATGAGAGGTACTCCAACTATGGTAAACTGTTCCTAACACCTATATCTACCTTGTAGAATTAGACTTTTCGTTTTTGATAAGTTAAAGGGTTACTAGCAAGAACTAAAACGATAACATAAACTTTTCCCTTTTGATTATTTCAATTTTATGAGAGGTACTCCAACTATGGTAAACTGTTCCTAACACCTATATCTACCTTGTAGAATTAGACTTTTCGTTTTTGATAAGTTAAAGGGTTACTAGCAAGAACTAAAACGAAATTTTCCCGTTTGATTATTTCAACTTTATGAGAGGTACTCCAGCTATGGTAAACTGTTCCTAACACCTATATCTACCTTGTAGAATTAGACTTTTCGTTTTTGATAAGTTAAAGTGTTACTAGCAATAACTAAAACGATAACATAAACTTTTCCCTTTTGATTATTTCAACTTTATGAGAGGTACTCCAGCTATGGTAAACTGTTCCTAACACCTGCATCTACCTTGTAGAATTAGACTTTTCGTTTTTGATAAGTTAAAGGGTTACTAGCAAGAACTAAAACGATAACATAAACTTTTCCCTCATGATTATTTCAACTTATGAGAGGTACTCCAGCTATGGTAAACTTTCCACTACACACCTACAATTACCTTTGTAGATTTTAGACTTCTGGTTTTTGATAAGTTAAAGGGTTACTAGCAAGAACTAAAACGATAACATAAAATTTTCTGCTTTAAATGAGCATATGAATATGATATTGTTTGCGTATGTATGTGTAGCTGTAACACAGTGTGTTGGAGTATGAATTTGTGTAAGATGTATGACTATTTATTGCGTTTTGCATACGTTATCGGGGAAAACGGAATTTAATTGTTTCTCCAATGTGAAGCACACAAGAATTACAGGTCGAATAAAATCGATATCAGATCGAAGTGAGCCGCGCGCACAATTATCAAATAACCATAAAATAGTGAAATGAAGCGAGGAGAGAACCATGCCAGAGTAAACAATTCTAACTGGAATAATGAATACAATGGCCAATAAAATGATATTCGTGCGGGTTTGGATGGGGGAAGGGCGTTACTATGGAGGGAGGGGGGGTAATTATCAGAAGAATTTGGATTGCAGAGGTAAACAAAGGAGAAGGATAATGGTGATGGTGATGATGATGATTCTGATGATGGTGATGTTGGTGATTATGGTTATGATAATGGTGATAATGATGATGATGGTGATGATGGTGACGGTGATGATAATGATGATGTTGGTGATTATGATGACAATGATGTTGATGATGATGATGATGATAATTATGATAATGGTGATGATGATGATGATGATGATGATGATGATGATGATGATGATGATGATGATGATGATTATGATAATGGTGATAATGATGATGATGATGAGGATGATAATGATGATGATGATTATGATAATGGTGATAATGGTGATGATGATGATGATGATGGTGACGGTGATGATGATGATGATGATGATGACGACAACGACTACGACCACGACGACGATGACGGCAACAAAGATGATGATGATGATGATGACATTGATGATTGTACGGACGATGACGATGACGATAATTGCGATGCCGACGAGAACTGCGTTCCTGATTAGTAATCAGAACAGGATATGTAAGGGGGCGTCGAGGAAGACGACCAATGACGATGATTATGATTACGATGGCGAGGAAGTTGATAATGCTGCTGCTGCTGCCGCTACTGCTACATGTGATGTCGACGGAGATGATGGCGACGAGAAAAACGAAGATGAAGTTGACAACGACGATGATGATGGCGGTACGACGCCAAGAACCGCGGTGGACGACAGTAACGAAAATGATTGTGATGATGATGATGATGATGATGGGGTGGTGGTAGTGATAACGGTGGTGATTCAGATGGCAACGACGGCGAGCCGGATGCAGCTGCTGCTGATTATCCTTATCATTATGGTCATCTTTCGAATTATCGTTAACTGCATAATAATGATAATCGAGATAATGCGACGATTGCAACAGTGACAAATAGAAAATGATGTTGATTTTATAATGATGGCAACGAAGATGATAATAATGACGGTGACAAGGAAGGGCGAAAGGAGGAGGAATATGAGGGGAGGATGAGGAGAGGATGAGGAGAGGATGAGGAGAGGATGAGGAGAAGGAGGATGTTAATAATGATGGCGTCGATTAGCCATGCACTAAAGGTGGTAGTGACGATGGCTATGCGGATAGTGATAATGATGATGATGATGATGATGAGGAGGAGGAGGAGGAGGAAGGTGAGGGGATGACGAGAAAGATGCGGTTGAGAAGAAATGCTCGACATACGAAAAGATATGGGTTACTTAGAATTGTTGGACAACAGGTAGCAAGCTAAGCATTGTATATTATTATTATTTTTATTTTCTTTTGTAACTAAGACTTTGTTGGAACTCCTTGAGTCTTAAATGCGTAGGGAGTTTCCTACGGGTAGCCTATGGTATCATACTATCTTTACTCTTTTACTCTTTTACTTGTTTCAGTCATTTGACTGTGGCCATACTGGAGCACCGCCTTTAATCTAGCAACTCGACCCCGGGACTTATTCTTTTGCAAGCCCAGTACTTATTCTATCGGTCTCTTTTGCCGAACCACTAAGTGACGGGGACGTAAACACACCAGCATCTGTTGTCAAGCAATGCTAGGGGGACAAACACAGACACACAAACACACACATACATATATACGACAGGCTTCTTTCAGTTTCCGTCTACCAAATCCACTCACAAGGCATTGGTCGGCCCGGGGCTATAGCAGAAGACACTTGCCCAAGGTGCCACGCAGTGGGACTGAACCCAGAACCATGTGGCTGGTTAGCTATCTACTTACCGCACAGCCACTCCTGCTCCTACTGTTTATTTTTATCAATTATCAAATACAAAGCTCACGATTCTGGCTGTGTTAACAAGGCAGGGCATTTCCTCTGGGCATTCTCTTCTCCCTTCTTTTATATTCCCCTTGTTCACTTCTAACACTGTCCATAAGGACCCAGAAATAATTGGCATTATCTTCACGATTTTAATTATCCATGCTGGAGATATATCGTATTCATGAGTATCGTATGTCGATTTTTTCGCTTTTCTTCTTGACGTTCCGTGGGTCAAAGGGGCACACAATATCAATTATATAACCCATTTGGTTCACCTGTGCCCCACTACTGCGTCCAGCTTCATTCTTATAATTATTATTGAGTGAGAGAGGAGTGCATTCCATGAATGTGACACCGGTCTGAAATATACGTAGTCCAGTATACACATCATGACCACCCGTCTGATAAGAGTACACCAGGCACATTCATCACAAGCATATGTACGCGACATGGCGATGTCATATCAAGATAAGCAGCACTTGAAGTTGCAGGGGGGGGGGCAGTGAGAACTTTCCTCGGGTCAAATAGTCTCCCCCGCTCAAATGGTCCCTGAATAAGGGTTGTTTAAGGATATTGAACAAAACAGCCATGTTCCCAGAGGTGAATTATAGGAATCCCCAAAAATTCCTTTCAACATATGACAATGATGCCCCATCATCACTATTTCTGCTCGGGAGCAGAGATGCTCAATTGGTTAAGGTCAAACAACTGACAAGCAAATCTGTGGTATTGAGCAGAATATTTGCTGTAGCCCATCTTTTTATACCAAGAGAAAACATGTCCATGATAACACTTCCCATCAGTTAAGATCAGAACCTATGAGAGCCAGTGTCTTATACTGCATCAGAGCATTCATTATTATCATCATCATCATCATCATCATCATTATTATTATTATCATCATCATCATCATCATCATCATCATCATTATTATTATTATTATTATTATTATTATTATTATTATTATTATTATTATTATTATTATTATTATCATCATTATTATTATTATTATTATTATTATTATTATTATTAGTGTTATTATTATTATTATTATTAATATTCTATGTTTGATTTTGCTTTATATTTGTACAAGTTGGCTTCAAGTCTCATCCAGAGACCTCAAGAGACAACAGGTTGGAAGTTCACGTTGTTGTTATGCCTAGTGTGACATATATTTGGGTTTTTTTGGTGTTGTACTAGTGAATGTCTAATAAATAAATTTTTAAAAAAGTTTGTTTTAAACCTTGAGATTACATAGAGAGTATTTTGCGTAGTATATGAGCCGTTCCCATGAGCACTATCTTTTGAATCTCTGCCATTTTGGGGTTTCCTGGTATCTGAGTTAGGTAGCAATCAGCCCCTTTCGCTATCATTCCCAGGGCACCTATGACAACAGGTATTGTTTTAGTCTTCAGGTTCCACATTTTGCTGATTTCTTTTTCAAGATCTTTATATTTGCTCAGTTTTTGGTAGGTCTTGACAGATACGTTTATATCGATTGGGACAGACATATCAATGAGGAGGCATGTTGTGTGTCTGAAGTCTTTCAATATGATGTCTGGCCTGTTTGCATCTATCTTTCAGTCAGTTTGAATGGTGAAGTTCCAGAGGAGTGAGATGTGGTCATTTTCAAGCACTGGAGGTGGATTGTGTTCCCACCAGTTTTTTTTCATCGGGCAAATCCAGGTTTTTGCAATTATTATTATAATTATTATTATTATTGTTATTATTATTATTATTATTATTATTATTATTATTATTATTATTATTATTATTATTATTATTATCAGTATTATCATTATTATTATTATTATTATTAATATTTTTCTCTCAAATTTGTTTCCATTTATTGCCAGGTGGTCTTCCGACACCTGGGGTAGAGAACCTCACCGCATAAATTGATAGACCTTAAAATAAAGAGACGAAAGTGTTCAGTTACAATATGCAATTATTTTGAAAGAGAATATTAACACCAAAATCAAATGCAGTTAGGTTAAAAGAGAATATTTACATGCGTGGTGATCGTTCTTACAGCATTAAGGTACTTCGCACTACGTGTAGCGTACCAGTTAAAAAAATATTTTGCTCTTCGTACATCGATGGTAAGCCAGGGATATTTCTCAAATATTTTTCAGTTCTTTTTTTATATCACTCCAAGTGATCCTATAATCACTGGTATTTTAACCGTCTTCAGTTGCCATATATTTTTCAATTCAATGAGGAATTTTAAAATATTTTCTGAACATATTAAATTCTGTTGCCCATATATTATGATTACAAGAAATGCTAATAACCATCATTAATCCGTGGAACGATCTGGAAATCATATGTGCAACATCCTAACCACCAGGACATTCACGTTCGCTTTGTATATATGGACAGGGACGTATTTCCCAGACTTAGAAATTGAAAAATCACAGAGAACAGTCAACAAAGATTTACAACTATCAACGATTTGATGCATGACAATAAGTCTTCAGAGAATTTGGCGTAATGTAACAATCATATCTAACGAGTAAAATATATTATTCACATTTGAATCGAGAACAAAATGTAGCATACAAGAAGATATTCGACGTGGATAGCTTTGACGAAGATGAAGTAAAGCCGAGGGTGTTAGATGCTCCAGAACTAGTTAAGTTTGTGAAGAAAATTGTCGAAAAAGGTGTAAGTTAAAAGTATCGAGAGGAATCCAAGTAATTCGTGAGACCGCTCACCAGAATATTACGCAACAGTATATTGATAGTAGTGGGTAATAAAGTAGTTTAAGAATTGTCCACGGAAAATAAGAAAAGAGGGAGCAGTGTACATCTTGGTTGAATAATTGGATACAAAAGCATTTGAGAGGCTTTAAAATGTATATATATATATATATGTGTGTGTGTGCGTGTGTGTGTGTATATATAGCTGTGGGGTGTAATTTGAAACAATGGAAGATAAACAAATTGTAGGAAAAAGAAAATAAAGGTATAACGTAAGTAAAAATTGATTTGGGGTAACAGTCGAAACACGAAAGCACAGAGTAAAATAAAACTGTCAAGATAGAAAATAGACAACCATGTTAAGCAAAATCGCCTTTTTTCAAACCAATCAGAAACGTCTATTTGATATGCGTGAAGGAAATGAGAGAAGGAACTGCGTACGACCGGATGCTGAAGAAAGTAATTTAGTTGGGGGCCAACTTTGGGGGTGAAATGCCAGATGAATTAATAAAACGCAGCAGATAAAGTAAGTGGGAAATTACAGCAAAAGTTTAGAGGCGTAGAAAGCTGTTATCACGAAAACAAATGTTCGAAAGTAATTAAAAAAGGTAGGACAGTGGAAACGAAGACGACCAGATCCGGGCTATGGGTACTGGTGAAAAGTGTTTACGAATTTCTAGGAAGCCATATTGATATAACTAAAATACTGCCCGTCAAAAGTAGTTTCACTACTGTTTTTAAAAGTGAAAGGATCTGACTAATAGTGAACAATTAATTAAAATGAAACGCTGGCTCAATTTACTAACCAATTAAATTACTCCCATGTGCATTCGGTTTTGAAATGAAATCATGCACTAATTTAAGAAAACTGTATAATATTAATTTCAAATTTTGGGGAAGGATAAGTCGATGATATCGACCCCAGTTCTTAAATGGTAATTATATTATTGACCTCGAAAGAATGAACGGTAAATTCGATGTTGGCGGAATTTGAACTTAGAACGATAAGAGGGACGAAATGCCGCTAAGTATTTGCCTGGCGTGCTAACGATTCGAACCCACTGAAACGTCAATACTTTTTAAAGGTATTGGGAGTACCGTGCGAGATTGTTATCGTAGAAAAATAAGACTTGGTGGGAACTGCACCAGTTTTAAGGAATGTATTATCTATATGAGGTTCTTGTTGTTACTTGAAAGATGTCTAAATACAAAGGGTGCATTTTCCCTCTACACTGCGTGAAAAAATAATAATGACGATCATGATGATGATGGTGATGAAGGTGAAGGTGATGATGTGATGATGATGATGATGATGATGATGATGATGATGATGATGATGATGATAATGACGATGATGATGAAGATGAGGATGATGATGATGATGATGATGAAGGTGATGATGATGATGATGTTGATGATGATGATGACGGTGA
>NC_043008.1:11777771-11780872 GCF_006345805.1 Octopus sinensis
GTCGTTTTGTCTTCTCCCCTGGTGTTGTATGAACTTTTAATGCGGTTTTAGAGTCAAGGTTTGGCTGTTATTTCAAGCGTGGTGGTATCTCTTAAATAACGATCTTATCCTTATATATAAATATATATAGGCGCAGGAGTGGCTGTGTGGTAGGTAGCTTGTTTACCAACAACATGGTTCCTGGTTCAGTCCCACTGCGTGGCACCTTGGGCAAGTGTCTTCTACTATAGCCTCGGGCCGACCAAAGCCTTGTGAGTGGATTTGGTAGACGGAAACTGAAAGAAGCCCGTCGTATATATGTATATATATATATGCGTGTGTGTCCTCCTAGCATTGCTTGACAACCGATGCTGGTGTGTTTATGTGCCCGTTACTTAGCGGTTCGGCAAAGGAGACCGATAGAATAAGTACTGGGCTTACAAAAGAATAAGTCCCGGGGTCGAGTTGCTCGATTAAAGGCGGTGCTCCAGCATGGCCGCAGTCAAATGACTGAAACAAGTAAAAGAAAGAAAAAGAAAAGAAAGAAATAAGAGGACGGTGTAGTGGGACTGAAACTGAAACCACAAGTTTCATAACAATACAACCATTATAACCATGCGTACCCCTCTTTAGATGCCTTAATATATGTGAGACATGGCAAGAGTGAATCGAGTCTGAGGAGACAGTCACATTGATAAATTTTATTGATGATAATATAGAGAACGTGAATGGGACTGTTGTTCTGCGCGGTTAATTAATTCAGATTCGTGACTGATGAGGAAATAGGAGCGCTGGGATTAAGAAGGCGAAATACATTGACACGCATGGCTACCATGATGTTCTCAAGTGTTACAAAGGGACAACTGTATTCTTTTCCCGCTTTATACTTGACCGTCTGTTTGCGTCGACAACTATATAACGGGACATACAGATATCTTATCAAAAATATAGAAATCAAAAATTCTAAAGCAGAAGCTGTGAAGAATACAAACAAAGCGAAAAAATTACGTGGAGCAGTTGGGGTCTCTTTCCAATAAGGAAAGGGGAGGCTTTTAGTCCCTTATCGAATTAGCTTGATCAGCTCCCTTCACGGAAAGCTATTAAGCCGATTTAGTGCATATATTTAACAGCCCTCCACTGTGTTGTTAGTATAGTAGTAGTAGTAGTAGTAGTAGTAGTAGTAGTAGTAGTAGTAGAGTAGTAGTAGTAGTAGTAGTAGTAGTAGTAGTAGAAGTAGTAGTAGTAGTAGTAGTAGTAGTAGAAGTAGTAGTAGTAGTAGGAGGAGTAGTAGTAGTAGTAGTAGTAGAAGTAGTAGCAGTAGTAGTAGTAATAGTAGTAGTAGTAGAAGTAGTAGTAGTAGTAGTAGTAGTAGTTGTAGTAGTAATAGCAGCAGAAGAGTAGTTGAAGTAGAAGTGGCAGAAGTATCAGTATTAGTGTAGTAGTAGTAGTAGTAGTAGTAGTAGTAGTGGTGGTGGTGGTGGTGGTGGTAGTAGTAGTAGTAGTAGTAGTAGTAGAAGGCGTAGTGGCGGTTGTTGTTTTTGGAAAATGCACATCTAGACATTTGACTTAACGTTTTATAATACGGAAATTCAACAACGGTGTTAATGCGATTCTGCGCACTTGCTTGTGTATGTGTGGGTGTGTGGAGGGGGTAGAACAAGGGGTACGGGTGCACATGTGCACGTGCCCGCATGTGTGTATGTGTCTGTATGCATGCCTGCGCAAATGTGTATGTATGTGTGTGTGTGTGCGCGCATGTGTTTGTGTGTATTTATTTGTGTGTGTGTGTGTGTCTATGTATATGCATGCATACGTATGGGTAGATGTGAGCAGGAGTGGCTGTGTGGTAAGTAGCTTGCTCACCAAACACATGGTTCTGGGTTCAGTCCCACTGCGTGGCATCTTGGGCAAGTGTCTTCTGCTATAGCCCCGGGCCGACCAATGCCTTGTGAGTGGATTTGGTAGACGGAAACTGAAAGAAGCCTGTATACATAATATATATATATATATATATAATATGTGTGTGTATATGATTGTGTGTGTATATTTTTTGTGTGTCTGTGGTGGTCCCCTAGCATTGCTTGACAACCGTCGTATATATATATATATAATATATATATATGCGCGTATGTCTCCTAGCATTGCTTGACAACCGATCCTGGCGTGTTTACCTCCCCGTCACCTAGCGGTTCGGCAAAAAGAGACCGATAGAATCAGTACTGGGCTTACGAAGAATTAGTCCCGGGGTCGATTTGCTCGACTAAAGGCGGTGCTCCAGCATGGCCGCAGTCAAATGACTGAAACAAGTAAAAGAGTATATACATGTATGTGTGTGTGTGTGTGTGTGTGTGTATTACCTTGTGTCTGTATGTGTCTATGTTTATGCATGCGTATGTATGAGTAAACGTGTTTGTGTGCGTTTACATGTTTGCGTGTGTATGTCTGTGTATGTGTATGTATGTGCGGGTATGTGTATGTGTATGTGTATGTGTATGTATGTGTGTACATGTGTGTCTTGCGAGTCTTCGTGTGTGTTTGCGTGTGTGCATGTGTGTGCATGTGTCTGTGTGTGTACGTGTGAGTCTATGGGCGTGTGTACGTGTGTATATGTATGTGTATAAGCATGTATAAATGTTTGTGTATGCGTATGTATGTGTGTATGTAAGTGTTTATGCGTGTGTATGTGTGTGTATACATGTGTGTGTGTTGCTAGTCTTTGTGTGTATTTGCGTGTGTATATGTGTGTATGTGTCTGTCTGTGTACGTCTGTGTTTATGTGTCTGTGTATACGTGTGTGTATGTGCGTATCTATGTGTGTGTACCAGTGTGTCTATGTGTGGTGTATGTATACGTGTCTGTATGTGCGTGTGTACGAGTGTGTATATTGTGTGTATGTGTGTGTGTTTTTTGCTAGTCTTTGTGTGTATTTACGTGTGTGTATATGTGTATGTGTGTGTATGTGTGTGCTCGATGTCTTTGTGTGCATTTGCGTGTGTATGCTAGTGTTTATAATTGGATTTTCAGTGTGTGTGTGTGTGTGTGTGATTGTGTGCCTCTATATAACGCTTTTGTTCATTGCAGAAGCTGTGACGCTCTCTCGTTGGTTGTTTGGTTTATGTTAA
>NC_043008.1:11780972-11798472 GCF_006345805.1 Octopus sinensis
ACGATGATTAATAACGATTAAATCTAGATTTCGGTACAAGGCCAGATGTTTTAGAGAGAAAGAGTTAAGTTGATTCCATTATATCCAGTACTTGACTAGTATTTTATTTTAGGGACCCCAGAGGAATGAATAGTATACTTGACTTCGAGGGGAATTGATCGCAGAACAATTAAACTGTGGTAGACAGGACTCCTTATTCACAGTGGTGACAACCTGTCAATGTCAAACGGGTCCAAACCTGGGATGAAGGTGAATAAATCGTGAATCGGGACTTAACTCCGGAACAATATTTGGATGAAGGTATGGGACCATATGACGCTCACCTGTCTCCTAATGGGAATTAAGACCATGGCCCTCAACATACAGAAACGCAAAGGGACCAGGCCAAGCTTAAGGGTAGTCTTGGTAGACAGTTTTACTAGAGATGGTGTCTCGATAAAAATAAAGGTTGGCGGTTAACCTTAAAGCACGTACCTCAATGTTGAGTGAAAATGTCTTATACAAATGTATCAAATAACGATGTTAGCGTGAGTGGAACGAAAGGTGAAAGCCTTTTGCCGGGCAGGTGTCTTGTGGTTAAACAGCGCAGGCCGGGTCGTCATCCAGAAACTGTTTGTAAACAACGCCAGAGGCAGAGAAAAAGGTGGGATAAGGAAGCAAACCGAACGGTAATTGAATGCTCGATCAGGAGTGAACCCAGCAGATGGGGATTCCGACAACGAATGAAAGCAAAATGGAATGAGATAGGACGCTTCGAAACAAGTAAGCAATGGTTAACCGATCAGGCGAGAGCAATAAGAGCAAAAGGTCGGTTAAAGCCATGGCAATTGAAGAGATAAAAAGGCAAGTTGAAAATAGATAACGCGCCGAGTGAGAACAGGAAAACGAAAGGTGGCAGTGAAGGCAGAGCAAAGTGTAAATGTAAATGCATTCTCTGCAAATGAATCAGAAGTAATAGGAAGAGCTATATTACAAGAATGCGATGATAAGCAACAAGTCATAGTGAGAATGCTGTGCTGATATATTAGAGAAGACCAGATTGAAGTACGCCCGCGTAATCTGAGATACGTTGACCTACACAAGCTCAAGATTGAAACCGAATAAATAGATTCGTTTCTTGGGCTATTCCAGACGAGAAATGTAACTGAATCTAAGAAGAGTATTTGGGCTGCAGGTATGGTTGCTGCAGTTAGAGTTGGATTCAAAAGAAATGAACAAACAGAACGTAAAGAACAATTCTGGCGTAGAAGAATTTGTAAAAAAACAAAGTTAAAAAGACATTTAGGACAATTTAATAGATTGAGAAGAAAGGAATTTCAGAAATAATGAATAATACTGGAATGAACAAAAAGAATACGAGATAAAAGTTATGATGTGATATTGAAAGAATTAAAACAATGAGTTGTGCAGTCAAAGTAAAACTGGAAAGATATGACAATGGAAAAAGACAGTTCAAGCAAATCAGAATTGAAGCAAATCAGAAGATACTGTTTTAGGAACTAGATGGACAAATACACGTAACAACAATACCAGTCGCAGAGGAAAGGAAGGCATTCTGCAGAGGGATCTGGGACCAACCTGTAGAGCATAATAATGAAGCTTAGTGGTTGCATGAATTCCACGATAGGTTAAGAAATATAGAAGTCCAAGAAAACTTAAAGATAACTACAGAAATGATAGAAAAGCAGTTATGGAAATTCCCAAATTGGAAGAGTCCAGGACCGGACCACAGATTTGCATGTTAGTTGTTTGACCATAACCAGTTGAGCATGTCCCTTGGTAGCTGATGATATGTGCATCGCTAATCACGTGCAGAATTAGTAGGAGAAAATCATAGCCATGTGTTGAGAGGAATTTTTGGGGGATTGAAAATTCATCTTTGGATGAATTAGTTATTTCGTTTAACATCCTTAAACAATCCTTATTCAGGGTCATTTTGATCAGGACGGGCTTATCGATCTGAAGAAAATACTAAAATAAGCAACCACGTTAAAAGCGGTGATGCACTATGACCGTTTTAAGCGGGACAACAATTTAAATGCAGTGGCATTTTCAGGTGCACAAATAAATAAAAATACTTTTAACCAGTGGGGCACATTAATATAATATTGTAGCTAAGAACAGTCTATTCTTAGCAACAATAGCGACAACATGAATTTATTCTATCTTCTTGCTTTGTTAAAGTATTTGAAAAAAATCATATAAATGCGCCCAACTGATGAAAAATCTATTTATTTATCTGTGCAGCTGAAGATGGCACTATATTTAAACTGATGTAAAAATTACATTGTTCCATTAAATGGAATCCGCTTGAAAAGTTCGTACTGCATCACTTGATATCCTGTTGCTTGTTTAGATTTTATTTTTATTCGCCTTACTTCGAGCTGTGCGGATAATATCGGACTGACTTGCTGCTTCCACTTAAGTACCTAATTCAACAGAATGTCAATTATATATACGCACACATCCACATAATAATGCGCATACACAAACAAATACACACATATGTATTCGTACACATATCCATGTGTACAAATACAATATATTCTGTTCGTACAGAACTAATGTAGCATTGTAGCTACAAAAACAGACCGAGTATTGTTGATATAGTCTTGTGAAAATATAGTGAACACTAGAATGCCTCTCACGAAAGTGAGTTTTCGAATGAAACTTTAAAAGTTAAAAGGAATATGTATATATATATATATATATATATATATAATGCAATATAATATACCGAGCGAAACTTTTAACAACATTGGCGACGGTCTTTAGGCAATAAAAAAAAAATTCAGGAATACCTGCAAGAAACATGGTAAAAAGAAGCCATAGATTTCTGTCTGGATATAAAACCGTTGCTGGAAAATGAATGAATAAAAACAAATCTGTGGAAACATCACATATATTCACTTCCATGTTCTTTCTTTCAAATTACTGAACATATATATATATACAATATATATATATATATATATATATATATATATATATATATATATATATATATGTATGTATGTATGTATACATATACATAGGTATATATATATATATATATATATATATTATATATATATATATAAATATGTGTGTGTGTGTACACATATGATATTTGTACATATGGATATGTGTATAAATAACTATATGTCTATATTTTGCGTGTGCGTGTGTGCATGTGTGTGCACTGATTGCTATGTGGATGTGTGTGTGAGTATGTGTATATAGATACATATATGTTACACATATATAATGTTTGTACATAGGGATATACGTGTGTATCTATGTTTGCACGCGTTCTCATCTGGATGTTTGTGTATATAAATACTTTTATTTTTTATTCCTTTAATATTTTACTGGTTTCAAACATCTGACAGCGGCCATGTTGGAGCACCGCTTTTTGTCTAAAATATCGCAACAAGACTTATTCTTTGTAAGCCGGGTACTTATTCTATTGGTTGTAAATATATATACATATATATATATATATATATATATATATATATGTATATATATATATATATACATATATATATATATACATATACATAAAACAAATAAACGACAGAAGATGGAATAAAAGAGAATATATTATCAATCACGACAATTGTTTCGACACATCTAGCATCAAATCCTCTTGTGGAACACACAAAAATTGGTTCAGGAGTATCCGGTGGTGCAGACGTATCTCGTCGGGTGATAAATAATTATACAAAATCTCGTTAAAATGGCTGTTCCATAATGCAACTTTCCCTTTTGTAGAGAGAACAACACCCAGACGGAGGAAAGTTCTTCATATATATAGAAGATCCAAAAATATAATTTCAGAAGATAAAAAGAGAAACGAACACTTAATCCAGCGAGAAAATTATGTATGTATTTATGTTTTCTCAGATTTCTTATAATTTCATGCCTCTCTGTTAGAAAGGATCTGGTTCCTGACAAAGCTAGAATACCATATCTTTGGAACGTATATAAAAACAAAATTCAAATTCCGCTTTCGAGAAAACCGTTTTTTTTCTTCTTTACTTTTCTGCTTAAAGATTATATATGTAACGTGCAAGTTAACTGGTTGTTTTTCACGTGACCCGAAAACGCCAGGTTTTCCAGATTGTCAGTTAAGCATATATTAACAAAGCTTAGTTCACCAATCATATAATTATGTATGTATGTATGTATGTATGTGTATGTATGTATGTATGTATGCATGTATGATTGAATGTATGTATGTATGTATGTATGTATGTATGTATTATGTATGTATGTATGTGTGTATGTATGTATGCATGTATGATTGAATGTATGTATGTATGTATGTATGTATGTATGTTGTATGTATGTATGTATGTATGTGTGTATGTATGTATGTGTGTATGTATGTATGTATATATGTATGTATATATGTATGTGTGTATCGTAAACGGATTTAATTTAATTTAATTAAATTCGATTACGTAAAAACGTCGAAACTATGCATAGTACAAAGTTGAAGGGGATAAATGTTTTTATTTCTCCTTTAGTTCCAGAATTACTACTATTTTGCGGTTTGAGTTTAGCTGCCCTTTCAAGTGAGTTGAACGGCCTGGCAGGGTCATTCCTTAATACTATTATTGAATATATTATATAGTCTGTGACTATTTCTACTTTCTCACTTGACCGCTGGTTGCAGAAACTTTTTCTTGAATTTTTCTTGAATTTTCTTTGCTACCCTTATATTGATTAAAAATATATGTATGTATGTATATATGTATGTATGTGTGTACGTATGTATGTATGTGTGTAAGTCAGCAGGTATTAAAGCTTTTAGTATGGAAGCCGAGCACTGGGTGCAGATGGAAAAAATCAGTCAGTTTGGAAACCATTTGAAATACGAGATTCGAAAACTTAATCATGAAACCTATACTTCAGAAACAGGTATTCCAGACAGTTGTCTGACTGAAAACTTTGTAACATTTGCCGTAGCGTCTGTTTGTTACATGCTAGTCACATGAGATCTCATGATCGCATTTATTTATCGAAGAAAATCACATATATCTGTGAGGGTATTTCAATCACCATATATAAAAGTATGTATGTATGCATGCATGTATGTGTTTGTGTGCGTGCGTGCATGTATGTATGTATGCATGTGTGTGTATGTATGTATGTATGTATGTATGTATGTATGTATGTATGTATGTATGTATGTATGTATGTATGTGTGTGTTCTGTTCTGTTGTCACTTGAATTCTCTCTCTGAGTGAAGAAGCCGGTTTCTATGAAAGATACGAAGCTCTATCGTTGGAATGTACATAACGAAAACAGTGTTCCATTTTAATCTTGAGAAACGTGTTGCATAGATTTACTGTTCCACTTCAAAATTGTATTTGTAATCTGCGAGATAATGAGTTGATGTGTTTTATTGACAATCCAAGTTCACCAATTATTATCAGTATAAATTTAAATTTGTAAGGTGTATATTGATGTATGTATGTTTGTATGTTTGTATGTATGTAAGTGAAAATTATTTCCGGAATTGTATTTTTGTCTTCCTGCGTTCTTTACTTTTCACGTTTACATACTGAATATACATAGTATACGGCAAATCACAAACACACATCTCCCAGTCATTCTATTGTTGCCACTCTTGTAAATTTAGAAAAACGATTTTATCTCCTTAAACAATAATGGCAGGAAACTGCATCAGCATTCTAATTCAAGTGTTCTCTCGTTAATTGCGGTCACTATAACAGAGGTTTCATCGAACAACTAGCATGCCTTCATTAAGCTAGAAATTGACAAGTCTCCACAAACGATAATTTACACAAGAACCCTACAACGGCCATTAAATAGTAATACAGTAAGGGCCTAGAAACTAATCCCTTTTTATATATACATACGTCATTATAGATTGACATTTAGTTCCTCTCCGATTGAGAGGTTCAGCGGGAAACTTGAAAGCCTTCTCTTTCCTCACCTCATAAAACTTATTCTACTAAATTATTTCCGAAGCCATTAAAGGCAATCTCTATGGTTCCTTTTATGACTACTTGCACATCTATGTATACATCGGTGATAGACATAATCCATCACCCTCTTTAATATCAGCTCATGTTCCCCGCAGAACAGAGAACATCCTCTTTCACGTAGTCAAACCAGGTTTCCCCTTTTACATTAAACGATATATCTTCATTCAGAACTTCCTAATTCAACAAATCATATGTCTCGTTTTATTGTCCCCCGCAATTTCAACCCTGCAAATATCATGGCCACTAACACCCATACACTCCCTACTGTTTAAAATAATCTCAGTAATCGATTAATATCGTTTTCTTTCTCACTACTTGCATTGCAATATCAATGAAAATAACTTTTTTAAAGAACCCCTGGATTAAATACGCTAACACAAATTTATTGATTTCTATGCAGATAGCATACAGTGACCTATGAACACTTTTTATCCAGCTGTTTATTTTCGTTTAATTACATGTGTCTTCCGTTCTTTGCAAGTATATACAAATTTAATTATATTTTCTGATAAATTTTGACTTCAGTTTAATAGAATACAACAATGTAAACCATTGGCAAAAATTCGTAGAGGCGCTTAAACTTGGCAAATTTCGTGGCTGATGTGAATATGGAAAATTCGATAATAAAAAAAAAAGGCTTAATATTTCGGTATTAATCATGAAAGACTAAATAACACAGAGAAGAGTTGGACTAAAGAAAGACATTTACGAATCAGGAAATGTTTTGGGAGGCACCAGTAAGATTAATAAGGCCTACTTCCTTGAAATTCACACTGCAATAAGCGATGAGCAAGGACAAAGATTCCACCAAGACATCGGGGCAACTGAAGCTTGGTATCAAGGCAGGTGGAACCAAAAAGGTGATGGCTGACTGTCGCGATGCAAGTTTTTCACGCAAACCAGCAAAGAGAACGTTCACGTTTTGGGAAGCTGAAACTCCAGTTTGACAGATATATAATTCCTAGGATGTGTAATTTAACATTTTATGTAATATATGTAATATATAGCCTTTTATATATCAGTATTACATTTTGGTACAAAGTGAATTTCTGTTTAACAAAATCTTGACGTGATAGAAAAATATGAGCACATTTCTGAACTCAGTTCTATCAAATTAGTTGAGACTAATTTTTTAAAAAAAGCAAGACAATTATAACTTTTGTTCGAAAATGTTGCTCAGCTTTCATATTCAGAGAGTAAGCAGTAGAAAACAAAGCTTGAACTAATACAAGAAAATTGAATAATTTCGTTCTGACGTCTGTGAATCAAACTCAACCGAAAGTATGTTCGTAATTGTTCCTGTGTCTAATGTAAACAATAGAATAGAATATGCAAGGATCTCGAATATATATACACGACATTATGGAATATATATTCTCATTACTTATTTGCACCTGCGACTATATAAACATGAATATATATATATATATATATATATATATATATATATATATATATATATATATATATATATATAAGCAATTAAGATTCAAGTGAGTTCTATTGAATTCACATGAGTATGGTACTTAACTTGGATGCACCAGAAATCTATATGGTGTTAACCATAAGACACAGTGGGGTGATTACAAATAGGATATTGATCCATTCTTGTTGTTTTTTTCCTATATATATATATATATATATATATATATATAATATATATATATATATATATACAGGGTGGCCCAAAAGTAGGTTTACAGTTATCATACAGTTGTCAAGCGATGTTGGGGGGGGACAAATACACACACACACATATATATATGTATATATATATAGGTTATAAGAAGCAATGGTGTCATTGAGACCCAAAGGTGTCCGGTAATGCTGAATAAGTGCTATAGATAGACCATAGTTAGGTCCAGGTTCGGTGATTTTGCGAATAAGGAGTTAAACGTTGGTAATATATCAGCGAGTGTATCTAAGAAATTGTTTGCGGAATGAGATAAAAAAAACTATGGCCCTGTATATACTAGAGCATTTATCTCTCTCTCTCTCTCTCTCTCTCTATATATATATATATATTATATATATATATATATATATATATATATATATATATATACAGGGTGGCCCAAAAGTAGGTTACAGTTATCATACAGTTGTCAAGCGATGTTGGGGGGGGACAAATACACACACACACATATATATATGTATATATATATAGGTTATAAGAAGCAATGGTGTCATTGAGACCCAAAGGTGTCCGGTAATGCTGAATAAGTGCTATAGATAGACCATAGTTAGGTCCAGGTTCGGTGATTTTGCGAATAAGGAGTTAAACGTTGGTAATATATCAGCGAGTGTATCTAAGAAATTGTTTGCGGAATGAGATAAAAAAAACTATGGCTCTGTATATACTAGAGCATTTATCTCTCTCTCTCTCTCTCTCTCTATATATATATATATATATATATATACACACACATATATATAGACGGTTAACTAAGGATCACAATTAACTTTCACGTGGATATATCAAACTTAATTCGTAAATAAGACGTATACATTATCTAAAATAAATTTTAGTCCTTTCACGTCTTTTTACGTAATAGTAAATTACGTTCTGAGTTCAAATTCCGCGGAGGTGGACTTTTCCTTTCATCCTTTCGGGGTCGATTAAATAAGTACGAGTTACACACTGGGGTCGACATAATCGACTTAATCCGTTTGTCTGTCCTTGTTGTCTTCTCTGTGTTTGGCCCCTTGTGGGTAGTAAAAGAAATAGGTATTTTTTCTGGTTTTTCTCGTTCTGTGCTCAAAATTTCCCTGACGTCCAGTTGATTTTCATTCATTTAGAGTCGATAAAATACGTACTACTGGAGCATGATGTCGATGTAGTCGACCATTCTCCTCACCAAAACTTTGCTGGTCTGCAATGTCAGAATTATATCTATGAAACTAAAAGTACAAAACGGCCATTTATTGACAGATATAGTACAACCGCAGACAAAATGCTTTGCGCTGCCTAGTTACAGATTTTTACATTTCAAAACTAAATATTATCTGGTTGGATTTTTTCTTTCACTCTTCCGGTATCGATAAAATATTTAGTGAAATACCAAGATCAATGATATCAGTTCACAATCTTCCACTTAAATTGTTGCTATTCTAAACATAAATCAATATAAATATAACTAAACTTTTGATTTAATATCATAAAAACACTATAGATTCAGAGTTATGAGCTTACTAAACTAAATAGATTTTATAGTATTTATCAAATTTATGTATTTGAGTTTAATTTTCCCACGACAGGTTTGTTGTCCTAAATTCTCACATTAATAAATTATACAAATGAACCTAAATTCTTCTAGTATATTTATCAATTTGTTATAAATTATTGTTAAACTCTACACAGAGTACAACCTATACGGCGCTTAAATTGCTATTCCAGGGTCGATGATATATTAAGCGAATGTAAGTGTATATTTGATTGTCTTATATGTTTTTCAATAATTCTATTCATTGAAAACATTATTGGCTATATTGAACAGA
This sequence comes from Octopus sinensis, assembly GCF_006345805.1. Taxonomy (NCBI): domain Eukaryota; kingdom Metazoa; phylum Mollusca; class Cephalopoda; order Octopoda; family Octopodidae; genus Octopus; species Octopus sinensis. The sequence goes on from NC_043008.1 coordinate 11,790,473, forward strand.
AATGATCTATATTATAGTGCCAATTGTTAAAGCTAGATAAAAGCCGGTGTTATGTCGCTATGAGAACTCTATTATTGCACGACTTCAAATCCTGCTGTCTTGTATTTAATATTAACATATCTAATATTTATTTCTTTATTGCCTACAGGGGGATAAACATGGAGGGTTCAAACAAGGACAGACAAAGGGATTAAGTCGATTATAACGACCCAAGTGCGTAACTGGTACTTATTTAATCGACTCCGAAAGGATGAAAAGCAAAGTCGACCTCGGCGGAATTTGAACTCAGAACGTAGCGGCAGACGAAATACCAATTTTTTACTACCCACAAGGGGCTACACACAGAGGGGACAAACAAGGACAGACAAACGGATTATGTTGATTATATCGACCCCAGTGGGTAATTGGTACTTAATTTATTGATCCCGAAAGGATGAAAGGCAAAATCGACCTCAGCAGAATTTGAACTCAGAACGTAACGGCAAACGAAATACGGTTACGCATTTCGCCCGGCGTGCTAACGTTTCTGCCAGCTCGCCGCCTTCCTTATATTTCATATTAGTCACTCCATTCGAAATATACTTAAATTTACCTCTTGGCATTCCGAGTGTTAATTTAAATATTGTCTTCTCCACGCATTTTAATATATATTTGAGTACAGTCTAGAACAAAGATGCACACGATTCAACAGAATTGTGAAATCATTTGCAAAAATACCGTGTCACGTGTAAGAGCAAAAGTATTAGATGACTACCTCTTTCTAAATATGTTTGATCTTGCCGCCCATTCTTCGACATCTTCTATTATCTTACCATCGATCATATACAATTTGTATTACAAACATGTAATTTAGTAACAGATACTGAGTCAGTGCATGGAAAATTTTATTCCGAATTCTCTGAAGTAAACTTTATTTTCATCTCTCAACGGTGAACAAGATAGGTATAGCTCTATTATTGGCCTCATATGTAACATATATTACTTCTGCTTTAAGGAAATTGTTGCTTTATGCAGAAGCACTTTATATATGCTTTCATATTAAGTATTCGTTGCTTGTTCCCTCTCGAGCCACGCCTGGCTCATAAGGGCCGGTTTCTCGGCTTCCTTGGCGTATAGGATTCCCCACCTGGACAGGACGCCGGTCAGCCGCAAGTGAGCTGAAAGATGCAGTGGGGAAAGAGTGAGAGAAAGTTGTGGCGAAAGAGTCAGCAGAAAGTTCGCCATTACCTTCTGCCGAAGCCGCGTGGACCCTAGGTTTTTCTCTCATAAACACACAGAGCGCCCGGTCTGAGATTCGAACCCGCGATCCTTCAGCCGCGAGTCCGCTGCTCTAACCACTAGGCCATGCGCCTCTACATATTGAGTAGAGTTTCCAGTTATAAAAAAGGGAAAAAACAAAAAAACATCCTTTTTGATACTGTTCATACAATTTCAGTAGCTACATTCCATGAGAGAGGATGCACATGGCTTATTGGTTTGAGCAGCGGAATGGCGGTCGAGGGATCGCGGGTTCGAATCTCAGACATGGCGTTGAGTGTGTTTATGAGCGAAACACCTAACCTCCACGCGGCTCCGGCAGAAGGTAATGGTGAACTTCTCCTGACTCTTTCGCCGTAACTTCCTCTCACTCTTTCCTCCTGCATCTTGCAGCTCACCTTCGACGGACCGGTGTCCTGTCCAGGTGGGGAACCTATACGCCAAAGAAACCGGCCCTAATGAGCCAGGCGTGGCTCGAGAAGGAACAAACAACAACAAACATTCCGTGATTATCTGTGACGGTCACTATGTTTCTCAAATATTTCGTGTCTTACTGCACGAAAGGCACGCAACATATCATTCATATTTCTTGACTTGATCATTCATTTTTACACTGTTTGCCTATCCAAATCATAGTATTATAAAGCTATCCAGCATATATTTCCCGCTTTTTACATAACGCCTGTTAATGTAGGAATCCTTTTTTGTTATATTCCTGAGAAAATGGCGAAACGATCTGTCTTTTGTTTAAGCATCAGATTATGTACAACGAAACGGAGCCTGAATGTTGTCAGATGACGTACGAGAAATAACAGCCATATTAGCTTCAGTTTCAAACTTTAGAGTCCAACAAAAACAGAGAACACAGACAATGTAATCTGAGATAACGCAGATGACATGTTTACAGCTAGAATCCATTCTAACTAAACATCTACTCAGTTTTTAAGATAAGACTGAACAAAAACACAACATATAATAGCGTTATCTTTTCCACCACAAAATTGCCTTTATCTTGTCTTTCAAGTAGTGACTAGCTTCTCTCTAATATTTATAAGGCACAGGCTTAGTTATGTGATAAACAAGATCAATTTATGAATAAGTCTTTTCAGGTTCAAACCCACTGCAAATCCAGCAAGTGTATTTAACTATAGCTTCGGCTGAACCGATGATTTGTGGTTAGAGTATTCAGCTTCATAAAAATGTTGGAGCAGTGTTTTGAGCACTTCATTTCATAGCGCTGTAGTCCAATCGTGTATTAAAGATATAATTTCTAAGAGTAAATCTATTAGGAGAGTGAATAAGGAAGTTTTGAAGTGTAGAATGGCAAAATGAACGGCGGCCACCAAAAACATAGCGACCCCCACAGTGGCATATTATTGTTAGTTGTTTTTTTTTTCCCATTATCATTATTGTCGTTGTTGATCGCTCTTTACAAAGCGGAGATACTGGATCAAAATGAATAGTTACTTTATCATTGATGAAGTGCACGCAAACCCTTATTCAAAACAGGAACATGAAGAAACAAAGAATCTCATTGGATTCGACAAAGAGTTTGAATGTTTGAATTTTTGAAGACCCCTAACTTTGATATTTACAAATCCATTCAACGTGACAATCTCCAGTAAAATACCAAATAAAGCTCAATCTCAAACAAAAAACAAAATAATCCACAGAAAGCTCACTTAACGTACTGTAAACTACATATCTGACACCACACATGCCTATATGTTTTGGCTATACCATTCAACAATAAGTAATCACAACAATAACAACATCAACAACAACAAAGTCGTTTGTATCAAAATATAATTACAAATCGTTTCTTGAGTGTTTGTAGTTTATGATTTGTTACGTTAATTTCTGTGAATCCTAAGAGATCTTTTATATTGCTTAATGAAAATAAATGCGCATTTCTGCAAATAATTGGCCTTATCTTAAACATTTCCCGTTCCGTTATGACGACTGAAGTGGTCTTAATTTTTTTGTTGTTGATTATTTTCGTTCATTATTTTTGTGCTTTTGTTTCATATAACATGAAATCAATGCCTCGCTATTTCTCTCCCATCACTCAATTCAAAGTTGTTTGATTAGTTTCTTGTATTTACCCTTATCAATCACTTTGTTTCATTATTTTTTCTTAATTACATTCATTCATTTATTTTTTGTAGTGTATATTCCTTTCAAATTACATTTTTCTTTTCTATTACACAACGCTATTAATTCATTATTTTCTAATTTGATAAGCATCTCAAGAGATTCCATTATTTTATGTCGGTTTTACCGAGCTATTGTAATGGAAAGAGGGGTATCTGTAATAGCATAAGTGGAGAATATTCTGCTATGCCTTGGTTGCCGTGATATAATTGGCGATGTAGATGATGTGAAGATAGATACGATACAAGCAGTATTACAAGTGATTAAGATACAAGCCGTTGTTTTTATTGTTATTGCTTTGCAAGGTCATGCATGAGTGATTAGACCTGTGATCAAAGAGGTTCTAAGTCTTGATCATCCTGTATTATTTTAAGACGATATATTATTGAAAGGAATGGTAAGTGTTATTTGTAGCAGATTGAGCAAGTGAGAAGGGACAAAAAGCGGTGAGCTGGCAGAATCGTTGGCACGCAGAATGTAACGGCAGACGAAATACCACTAAGCATTTCGCCCGCCGTTACATTCTGAGTTCAAATTCCGCAGAGGTCGACTTTGCCTTTCATCCTTTCGGGGTCGATAAATTAAGTATCAGTTACGCACTGGGGTCGATGTAATCGACTTTATCCGTTTGTCTGTCCTTGTTTGTCCTCTCTGTGTTTAGCCCCTTGTGGGTAGTAATGAAATAGAAATAGGCATTCCGTCTGCCGCTAAGTTTTGAGTTCAAATTTCGCCGAGGTCGACTTTGCCTTTCATCTTTTCGGGGTCGATAAATTAAGTATCACTTACGCACTGGGGTCGATGTAATCGACTTAATCCGTTTGTCTGTCCTTGTTTGTCCCCACTATGTTTAGCCCCTTGTGGGCAATAAAGTAATTGATATGAGAAAGGACAAATAGGAACACAAATTGTATGGTCATATTTTTTGGCTGTTGCCTGGGCGATGATGTTGACGTTGGCCATAGCGATGTTTTTCCTTGCAGAAGTGGTAATGAAATCTTAGCTCGCTAACAGAGATGAAGGAAGAATTATTGTTGTGGCTGGTTTTCATCCTGCCTGAGCTAGATATGCTTTATATGTTGTTGTCTTTTATTGCTATTGATGCAGTTCTTGTCGATGTCACTGATAACGAAATAATGGCAGTAATATTGCTGGTGTTAAATGACGTACAGGAGATGGTGGTGGTGGTAGGAGCGGCGATGCAGGCGGTGGGGATTATGATGGTTTTCGTTATGGTTTGTCTGGAAACGACATGGAAATAAATTGTAATCATTATCTAGCATCGGTGATTCTTGCGCACATAAATCGACGTGGTTCACCAATCGCCAAACGATCTACAGCTATTTGTAATTATAAAACGGAAATACAAGTGATTCGATCATATTGTAATTCTTTCCACAAACAGAAAATAAAATTTGGAAAAATAAAAAAAAAAATATTTCGTAACAGTAAAAGCGTCAAAGAGTTAAATAAAGTCTAAATTTACAGAGAAAAGACATCGATGGAAATGCAGGAATTTTTACAAAGAAGAAGCGAATATGTATTACAATGATAAACAAGGCCATCAGTGTTGAAGTATGAACGATTGTAATACGTTGCAAGGCGATGTTATTTAGTTGATATCTGATTTAATATTTTATTATGTTTACAAAAAATAATCGCTAGCTAGTTTGGCAGTGTGGTAAGAAGCTTCTTTCCCAAACATAACGGATCAGGTTTTCTGGCAGGTCCCTTCTACCTGCTATAAGGCTCGAATACTCATAAGCCTTGTCAGTGGACCCGTTACACGGAAACTGAAACAAGCCTATCCTATGTATGTATGTATATTATTTTACTTGTTTCAGGCATTTTATTGCCGTCATGTTGAGCACTGTCTGTAAAGTTTCTTAGTCGATGAAATCGACGAAAGGACTTTTTACTTTTTAAGTCAAGTAGTTATTCTACCGGTCTCTTTTGCCGAACCGTGAAGTTACGTGATAGTAAACATACCTACGCTGGTTGTGAAGCGATGGTGAAAAGACAGACAAAAGACACATACACATGAATACACGCAAACACACAGACACACACACAGACAGACAGACAGACACACACACACACACACACACACATATGTATATATATATATATATATATATATATATATATATATACAGAGAGAGAGAGAGAGAAATAGATGTATAATAGTATATTCTTCTTTTGCAAATACTTTTACACGACTCAGAATAGAGAAAACAACCTGTGAATGATTAAAAGAGAATTTATAATAATGGAGATATTCAATTTATTGTAGATGTCCCTTGTAAATATTCTTTGTACTGTTTGATTTAGAGACCGTTATTAATAAATTAGTTTCTGATACATAAATAGATTGGCTTTCTGTCTCCCTATCTACTGTAGTTTAGCCACACTTGTCTATAGTAGCTAAAAATACAATGACTCGAAATAACTGGACATTCAAGTAACATTGAGGAGATGCCAATGTAGTTATGTACATGTAAATGTCTCTGTGTGGACAAGGTCAAGGTAAATACACACAAACACGCACACACCTATTCAGAGACACTTAGGCACAGAGTCATATATATATATATATATATATATATATATATATATATATATATATATATATATATAATCAAAATAAGCAAAAAGGATATCCAGAGGTAACGCACTACGATCGTTTCATGTGACTCCATTTAACTGAACAATGCAAACATTTGTAATAATTGCATTAAATGGATTCAATTAAATGGAGTCGCATGAAACGATTGTACTGCGTTACCTCTAGATATCCTGGTTGCTTGTTTTGATTATAATCACCTTATTTACATTGTATGGATAACACCATACTAAATTCTGGTGCCTCAACTTAAGTACCATATTCAGCTGAATATATGTGTGTGTGTGTGTGTGTGTGTGTGAGTGAGTGTACTAACATACACACACACACACACGCACACACAAACACACACAGACACAGACACACACGCATATATATATATATATATATATATATATATATATATATATATATATATATATATATATATACAGGTGCAGGCTTCCCAGCCACACAGTTCTGGGCTCACACTCTCTTTGGGAAAGTGTCCTATACTATAGATTCAAGTCTATCAATGCTTTGAACGTGGCCTTGGTGGACGGAAACTGAAAGAAACGCGTCGTGCATATCATAAACTTAAACTTAGATAAAGTTAGATATGTTTCGACCATGTCTAACTTAATAGCACCACCTGATAGTATTATCTAAATCCGTTTTAAATCACGTTCTGTGGTATAATGGTCCATTCAAGTGGTGAGTTCTTGTTGAGTGAGTTGTATCCAGGTATAGGTGTGTGTATTTGTGTTTGTCAACACCTCCGCGTGACAAGCGGTTTGGTTTGTTTTTTTGTTACTATGACGTTGCGGTTTGGCAAAACAGATCGATGGATTTAGTACCAGGTTTTAAAATTGAGTTCCAGGGTCAAGTCATTCGCCTCTTGTAGGTCTTGCCCCAGGATAGTCGAAGCTTAAAGAAACGAGGAAAAGAAAGCATAATTAAGTAATTAAGCATATTCATGCTCACACACACATATACTTATATCATGTTATCACGTGACCGACCAGTCCATCGGATGTAGTTACACATCGCTGGTCACAATGCGTTCGCATGGTTTTAGCCTTCGAATGACGCCACCCCGCTGGCTAAGCGAGCAGGCCAACAGAAGAAAGAGTGGCGAAAGAGTACAGCAGGGATCACCACCCCCTGCCGGAGCCTCGTGGAGCTTTTAGAAGTTTTCGCTCAATAAACACTCACAACGCCCGGTCTGGAAATCGAAACCACGATCCTACGACCGCGAGCCCGCTTCCCTAACCACTGGGCCATTGTGCCTCCACATATACTTATATATACTTGCATATTGTGTGTGCGTGTGTGTTTGTGTGTGTGTTACATATTACTCTGTTGGCGTCACGTATTATTTAATTGTTCAATTTATACCAATATTTAACAATTTATCACACATATCAATTAATTGTTTTTCTTAGAAAGGAAACTCAAGTATCGCTCATATCAGACCATCACGGTTTACATTTTTCGCATTATTAATAAAGAATAAATTATATTCAGTTATTAAACCTGATACTCGTAATATTGAAATTATAGTTTAAGAGACGGTACTTCTCCAAATTAAAATTTCAGAAGGAAATTTTCTTTAATGATTTTGCTCTTTATTATTTTAGATTTTAAAAGATATATGTAAGAAGTCACTGACAAAATGATAGTCTCATCTCTTCTAACCATTTGCATTTAAAGATCCAATCTGTGTTAACTATCAATTAACTAAAAATTTCGATCGACTGGTGTAATTTCATTGGTCTCCTTTCTTACTTTTTTCTAAAACTGAAGCGACTTTGGGTGATTATTTTCATTACTAATTGCTTCTATATCTTAATTGATCAAAGTTTTCAGATCATAATATATTATGTGTGAGCCTCCAGAGCAATGGACGATTTTGTACGGTAGGTTCTTCTATATTTGGCATTTGATAATGAAATAAAATCAGAGGTATTATTCACACATGCAACATAGC
>NC_043008.1:11803472-11808472 GCF_006345805.1 Octopus sinensis
TAATTTTTCGATTTTCCCCTCAGCGTGAAATTAATACATCAGGCTTTTTGTTTCCTTATCTGTCTCTGTATTTTGTTTTCTGCACTCTTGAAATATATATATATATATATATATATATATATATATATATATAGGCTCGAAACGTAAAAAACTTTTTCTATTCCTGAGCGTTATACCAATACATCTGTTTGTTGTGTACACCACCTGTCTTCCTGTCTTCGTCTTTTGTATTTTTCGTAAATTCTCCCTATACTTATACATACATACATATATATATATATATATATATATATATATATATATATATATATATATATATAGGCTCGAAACGTAAAAAACTTTTTCTATTCCTGAGCGTTATACCAATACATCTGTTTGTTGTGTACACCACCTGTCTTCCTGTCTTCGTCTTTTGTATTTTTCGTAAATTCTCCCTATACTTATACATACATACATATATATATATATATATATATATATATATATATATGTATATATGTGTGTGTGTGTGTTGTGTGTGTGTGTGTGTGTGTGTGTGTGTGTGTGTGACTGTATCATTCGCTTTGTATTTTTCGCCGACTACCACTTGCCAAATAGTCTAGTTGTGTTTACGTCACTAAATTCTAGCGGTTCGACATAAGAAAACTATAGATTAAGTACGGAAAATAAATGGGGCCTAAACAAAATTTGAACGCAGTCAGATACAAAAGGCAGGTGGTTATGGGTGATGTGGTGTGACTTAAAGTTAGAAGCTGAAGTGCTTATTTTGGTGTCACAAGAAAACTTTTGATGGACCAACACTATGATATGCAGAACTGCTAAAACAGCTAAGAGGGACAAATTCAGATTGTGTAGTGAGAAACCTGAAACAGTGTGGCATATTCTTGGTAAATGCCTGTAATTGGTGCAGCGTGAATACAAAAGGTGGCCTCACATTGTGGCAAGAATAATCCAGTAGGAGCTTTGTGGATATAATGGCTTAGAAGGATCAAAAGCGCCAGATGACCAAATCCCAGATGGAGTTCCGGAAAATGGAAATTGCAAAGTCCTGTGGGATGCAATGATTGAGTGTGGCCATCAGATTAAACATCGAAAATGCCACATTTTTGTAATGAACAGAAAATAAAACATGTTCGATAATTCACGTAGCCTGTCCTGGTGACTACAAGATTGAAGAGAAGGAAGAAGAAAACTGAACAACTATGATGAATTGAAGTGGGGGAAATATGCTGGTTGTGAACAATAAAAAGAGTTAACCTGATATCAATAGTGGTGGTTGCACGTGGATATATCAGAACACAACTACCAACATGACTCAAAAAGATTGGAACAAATGAAGATAGAATGCCTACAAAAAATAAAAATAGTCTTCCTTCGAAGTCCAAGATTATCGTACAAGACACTTAAAGTATAATCAGTAAACAAGTGTCACCTAAGTTCTTTGGCTGCGGGCAGCTGACACTTCCCATCATATCCGTCGTCAAAATAAAGCAGAGATTTTCATGATAGTCTTGTTAATAGTTATTATAGTAACCATTTCTAATATCGGCACAAGATCTGACAATTTATGGTGGGGGCTAAGCTATTTGAGTACATAATAATAATAATGATAATAATTATAATAATAATAATAATAATAATAATAATAATAATAATAATAATAATAATAATAAATGCCCTGATGCAGTACCAGGCAGTGGCTCTCATGGCTTCTGATCTTAACTGATTGGAAGTGTTATCATGTACATTGTTTTGTCTTGGTATAAAAGATAGGCTACAGCAAATATTCTGCTCAATACCACAGATTTGCTTGTCAGTTGCTTGACCTTAACCAGTTGAGCATGTCCCTTAGTGGCTGACAATATGTGCATCTCTGATCACGAGCAGAAGTAGTGGGGGAGCATCATAGCCATGTGTTGAGAGGGATTCTTTGGGGTTTGAATAATTCACCTCTGGAAACATGGGTGGTTTTTTCAACATCCTTAAACAACCCTTATTCAGGGACCGTTTGAGCGGGATGGGCTACTCAACCTGAAGAAAATTCTAACTGGGCCCCACCTGCAAGGTCATGTGCTGTTTATCTTGATATGAGATCACCATGTCGCGCACATATGGTTGTGATGCATGTGCCTGGTGTACCTTTATCAGACGGGTAGTCATGATGGGTATATTGGGCTTCGTATATTTTACCCCAGTGTCACTTTGATGGCATGAACTGCTCTCTCACTCAATAATAATAATAATAATAATAATAATAATAATAATAATAATAATAATAATAATAATAATAATAACAATAATAATAATAATAATAATAACTGCAACAACATCGAAAAATACCTTAGGTATATGAACCTGGGTTCGAAATTTCTCCAAGACACTTGATGATTGCTGGGGGATGTATCAACCGAAACGTTGTGTTAACAAATATCCATCAAATGTAAATAATATAAATCATGGAACTATTGTTCACACGTTCTGTGTATGATGCATGTAGAGCGAAGAAAAGTTTAAAGCATTTTGGAAGGACATTTTAATAACGAATACGAAGAGAAGAATATATCGAATGATCAGGTGATAGTAAAGTGATCGATGGACAAGTTTACTTCTACCATCTCGTCATTAAGACGACACCTCTGAACGCCATGGGTTGCAGTTTCAGTTTATGTATGTTGACAAACGAATAAAATTTCACTCGTAAGGATTTGAATTCGAAGCGCACAGAGCAAAAGCAAGGTTACTTTGCCCTTATGTTTCCAGTCCTCTGCTAATACCTATTTCTATACTACCCACAAGGGGATAAACACGGAGACGACAAACAAGGACAGACAAACGGATTAAGTCGATTATATCAACCCCAGTACGTAACTCGTACTTATTTAATCGATCCCGAAAGGATGAAAGGCAAAGTCGACCTCGGCGGAATTTGAACTCAGAACGTAGCAGCAGATGAAATACCTATTTCTTTACTACCCACAAGGAGCTACATATTGAAGGGACAAACTAGGACAGACAACGGATTAAGTCGATTATATAGACCCCAGTGCGTAACTGGTACTTATTTAATCGACCCCGAAAAGATGAAAGGCAAAGTCGACCTCGGTGGAATTTGAACTCAGAACGTAGCGGCAGACGAAATACCGCAAAGCATTTCGCCCTGCGTGCTAACGTTTCTGCCAGCTCGCCGCCTTAATAACCTGTGCCTTAATGCTTCTCTGCTAAAACCCTGTGCAGGAAAGACATTTGCGCATCCCTTACATGAGACTGAAATAACGTTACTGAGAAGTATTCAATGACGGAAATATTCAAGTTTTTCATTTTTACGTGAACGTGTTCTTTAGCTCTCATCAAGCAATCGATAGTTGAATACCCTTTTATCGTTTTGGAATGAAAACTTAGAAGAAGATCTTATACATCAGATTGCAGTTGTGTTGGTTGAGCCGGAAAAATTTCGCTGGCTTCTTAGATGTTACGATTGGATAGATTTTCAAAATCTCTGCAAGAACCATAAATGTCTCCAAAATCTCAGCTCCTTACACGTACTTTACAAAGACATAGATTATCTACTCATCATTACGCAATGAATGGCAATGGATAGGAAATTCCTTCACTCATAGAAGCCACATTGAATATATGAACGTTACTAAATGCTGACATTCTCGATGTATCAGGTTACACAATGAACGATTATATACATTTTGGCGTTCTGAAATGTTGCAGAAACGTTGCAGAAGTGCTCCGCAGTATAGCAACAGTATTATGAAAATAGCTTAGAAATGCTTCGTATGATGTGAATCCTTTTCAAAATATTTATAGCTATTGTAAATATATTGATAATTAAGCTTATGTACGTATACCATCTCGGGATTGACTTCAAGCACGTTATAGGGGAGAATTGAGTAGAAACTGAGAGAACACCGACCACAAGTATTTTAAAGATGGTAAATATGGATAGAAATTATGGTTATTTGTTAGTAATAACTTTCAAGTACTGATCCCTGGGATTAACAAATCTAAAAGAAGGAAGAAAGGATAGGCTTTCATTCAAATATGTTGTATGACCACAAGCTCTTCATAGATAACATCAAACCATTTAGGAATAAGAAGAAAGCGATACAATATTCTCCAGACTCTTTTACTCTTTTACTCTTTTACTTGTTTCAGTCATGTTACTGTGGCCATGCTGGAGCACCACCTTAAGTCGAGCGAATCGATCCTAGGACTTATTCTTTGTAAGCCTAGTACTTATTCCATCGGTCCCTTTTACCGAGCCGCTAAGCTACGGGGACGTAGACACACCAGCATCGGTTCTCAAGCGATGTTGGGAGGACAAACACAGATACACAAGCATCTACACACACATAAATATATATATATATATATATATATACATATACACGACGGGATTCTTTCAGTTTCCGTCTACCAAATCCATTCACAAGACGTTGGTCGGCCCGAGGCTATAATAGAAGACACTATTCCAAAGGTGCCACGTAGTGGGACTGAACCCGGAACCATGTGGTTCGTAAGCAATCTACTCAATAACACTCAGTGATAATATCAACATTAATTTTGCTTAGGAAAAGCTTTAACTATAGAACTTCTCAAGAGAAATAGAGAGAGAGAGAGAGAGGAGAGGGAGAGATTTGCGGTATTATATATGAGTTAGTGACATTATCCAGGTCACATTTCAGTCTATTAGCATAATTCCCATCCAGTGTTTTAATATGTATGGAATAATTCTATCGGTTTAGAACCAAACATAATCATTATGGATACATGTTAAATTATTGGGAGTAAGCCAAAAGTTTGGAAATGATTCGTATCTGTTCTCAGTTACAACATATGGGTTAACAAGATCTAGCATATCTGGATAAATTTTACACGTAAATGGATCGTGAATTTAATGCTTCGAACAGCCAGTCCTAACAGTTCCCTACACTCGGTGTTCAGCTATAAGACGAATCGAACTTGTCTACTCGATATAAATTATAAACCAA
>NC_043008.1:11813472-11840972 GCF_006345805.1 Octopus sinensis
GATAATCTTTTACACACACACACACATACATACAGAACTGGATTTATATTACACACACACCCACACACTCACCCACCTACACACACACACATATATAGAAAGACAGAGAGATAGATAGATAAGAATACATGCATATAATCATACATACCTCTATGAATGCATAAACGTATGCGTAATAATGTAGGTAATTAGAAGCACTATATATGTTTTTAGAAGTGCTTATATATTTGTATTTGTGCAAGCATCTCACGTACATATGTCTGTTCACAAGTTTAGAAGTCTATACTATAATTCTATTTAGCAACTACTATAACTTCAGCGACAAAATTCACGTGCAATTCATTTACATCAGGAATTAGATTTTTTTCCCGACATTTTGTTTTTCTTAAATGTTAATTTAGATAGACACGAGCGCATCACATTTACGATCTGCTGTTGTGATGTTCTATTATAATAGCAGCAAGCCCTGAATCGATTACGTCTCTAATAGTGCGGCTAACATATGCCAGCAGTAAGATAATGATTAGCATCTATCATATTGTCGGACACACTGACACACTTCTTGCCTTGGCGTAGCTTATCTTCCTCGTACGAACTTCTTTTGCTAAACTGCGATTTGCCAAGAGTACTGGGCAGCAATTAGCAAATCAGCAATCATTTTATAACACCACAGGCAGTAATGTCGAAATTCAAGTTCAAAATAACGATCGGATATTGCCCATTAATATCGCATATAATTGAATCTTATAATACAGGTTTACAGTAAAATGTGTCTGGAAATTTTAAGATGATTAATCTAAACTAAGCGATCCCATTTTCGATAAGAATGTCTACGTTACAGTAATATTAGTTTCACTTTAATAAACTCCGTGGAAAGCTGACAGTTTGGCTGATAATTCTGTCGAGTTGTTCGTTAAACACATACACACGCATATTAACTTACGCACACACATATACACAGATACATACATATATATGTACACACAAAAGACACACACACACACACATAATATATATATATAACTATATATATATTATATATATATACACAAGCGTACATACATATACATATGTATGTACACAGAAATTTGTAAATACATATAACCTATTATATAAATATAATATCATATATGTGTGTGTATGCTAGTGACTGTATGTATGTATATATGCATGCATATATACTATATATATATATTAATATATATATATATATATATATATATATATATATATAATATATATAGTATATATGCATGCATATATACATACATACAGTCACTAGCATACACACACATATATGAATATTATATTTATATAATAGGTTATATGTATTTACAAATTTCTGTGTACATACATATGTATATGTATGTACGCTTGTGTATATATATATATATATATATATGTGTGTGTGTGTGTGTGACTTTTGTGTGTACATATATATGTATGTATCTGTGTATATGTGTGTGTGTAAGTTAATATGCGTGTGTATGTGTTTAACGAACAACTCGACAGAATTATCAGCCAAACTGTCAGCTTTCCACGGAGTTTATAAAGTGAAACTAATATTACTGTAACGTATATATATATATATATATATATATATATATATATATATATACATATATTTATATATATATATTGCATATATGTGTGTGCTTAAAATTGTATTCGTGTAATTTCAGTAATCTTAAAATGGTGGAATGAAATTATAAATTATTTTTATTTGACAGGTTTTACTCATTTTAAAAGCATCCTCCATTAAACTAGTGAGTTTTTAGCGTTATTTCTCTCTGTACAAGATATTTTCGTTACCCAGTCATTACGTGGCAAGATTAGATCTTTATTTCACTATCCGTATATCTCTGGTCTGGTATAAATAATTTAGATCAATATTTTTAATGTAATCTTCGAATATAAATTTTGACGACGACTGACTATTGCTTATTCGTGAGTTTTACAAGATATTGACAGGTTTTCTATATTTCGGTGAATTATGATCTTCCATTTTAAATATATTTTAGGTTTTATTTTAGCGTAATTACATAAAACGCAATAATTTAATTCAGCGACTTTGCTTTAATTAAGCTAATTGTTTATCATGAGATCATGTATGTCTTACGTTTTGCGCTCAAATATAAGCTCCAAATGATATTTAGTTAGTTTCATTTGTATCAATTCCTTGGTGTTTGCCCTTCGTTTGATCCCCTAAATGGTCTTATAAGTAAATGTGGTACGCAAATATCTAAGTGTTTGATTCATTACATACTGAGAAAAGAAAACGTTAGCAATACCGTATTCATTTATGTATTAGCTGCTCTAATTTATACTTAAACTTAAATGAAAATTACTCGATGCCACTTATACACGGTGCATAGGTAAAACTATCAAGGGAAAAACATTGGAAATGAGTTTTAACACTAAGTTTAACAAAGTCTATATGAAGACAAAGAACAATTTCAATACAGCTTTAACGAAATAAAGTAACAACAGACGTATTGTTTTTAAATTTTGATGAAGAAAGCTCCGCAATAAATATTCATTTGTTATTGTCACTTTTCATCAACATCTATGATTCCGTCTCATTGCTGTTGAAGCCCAGTTATGGGAATTACGTCTCCGTAATTATTTCATTCATTTCTTGACAGAGGAACCAGTTGTGATTCTCATTATATTTGCAAAATCTCAAAAAGAGAAGATTGGCTTTTACTGAATTTGTTCAGCATGTCTGTGTGTACGGAAATATGAAAGCAAAATATGATAGGAATCTTTCAATTCTTAGCAATAATTCTAACTTATACGGAAGCACAAAGATTTGGAGAGATGAGGATTAGTCAATGCCATTGAGCTCATTATCTACTGGTACATATTTTATCAACTCTCAAAGTGGATCTTGTTGGAAATTGAACTCAGTTCATGAAGAGCCGTATGAAATATGCAAGGTAGATTGTCTACCCCTGGCAGTATTAAGTTGCTAGCTCCATAAGTGTAATAACAACAACAACAGCAGTAGAAGCAACTAACGAAGACGAGGAGGTGTAGGAGGTGAAAGCAGGAGTGGAGATTGATAAGGAGACGATGAAGAGGAAAAATACTCTTCGGGCCAAATGACAAAGGCATGAATACAAACAATGTTTAAATCAAGTTAAGATCTTTGCGATTAAGATTCTCCTGTAAGAACTGTAATAATTTTGTATGTGTAAAAGAAAAATTAGTTGATCTAACAATATTATAGAAGTAGAAATCGATTTCTCCCGAATGAAAATTTATGCGATAAAAAAATTCAAAGATTCGTTGGACAAGACGCACTATGTCAAAATAAAAGACAGCATGAACATGGTTGGAACACATTTGAGAACAGGTCTAGACTCGATCTGGAGTTAAAGAAAAACAATAACAGTTTGTTGGCTATGCAGATAGATGTTTATGACGAAAATAGCGTGATCACATCAGACGGAACATGTAAAGCAAGTCAAACACGAGTCAACTTGAAATAAAAACGAATGTTATACAACACATCAAACCTGAACAGCAAAATATATAAGACATATGCTGAAGTCTGGCTTTTATTAGACACTCTATTGAGCTGATTACTGTACGAAGCACATTTAATGCGATCACTAGAAGCGGTGTTCTCTGAAAATGTTAATTACCAACAAAAAAGGACTAGTTCTTATAGAAATAGAATGGCGATTTCAAATGAACGATGTACGAAAGAACAAGAGGAACAAGCGTTTCAAGCATACTTTACAGCAATATTATTTCTAACACACACTGGCGTCATAAACTTAACAAACGAGATCAAAAGGAGAATAAATGGAGTTGTAAGACGAAAACTAGACAGAAATGCATTAGTAAATATACGCTGGTTTGTTGTTAAAGTAGAAATAAAAAATATGTAGGAATCGCGAATACAACAGCTCATATAATGAAGAGTATGTTACAAAAGAATTGAACACTCGCGAAAAAAGTATATTCCCTCACAAACCAAAGCAAAGTAGCGCAAAAAGACGTGAAAATGTATGAATCCTGTGTCCCTCATAACAATGAAAAATAACGCAAGAGAACAGACTACACAGGGAAGTGACAAGTTATTGTCACACATGTATATGAACCGGCGGGAAATGAACAAGAAATCACAAAGCGAGCGATGGCCAAACAAGGATCTATAAATTTAATAAAAATGTATCGCAGCGAAATAATTAGTGATCAATAAGTAAGAGCTAAGAGAAACTAAAGAATCGTTGGAGAACTGTTCGAATTAAAATCAATGAACTTGTACGAATAGAAACCATTCCGCAAAAGAATAATAAACGTATAGGAAATAACAGCTAAAGTAGACTTTGTTATCAAAGAAATATATCCGAGGAAAACGCACTTGAACATTAAAAAGGTAGATGAATAAGTATATACATTAGCTATAACAACTTTGAGAGAAACTCCGTTCTATAGCGTATCACATTTCATACGTCATGGAAAACAGAACAAAATAGCACGAAAGATTTATAACTGACCAGCGAAAAATGTTTGAGACTATTATGCAGCCGATATCAAGTAGCGCAATTAAGATAGAATTTATTCATATACTAGTGGAGGTCAAGACTTTTAGAGAATGTTAATGAAAAATAAACGTGTCTTGTAAATGATTATGGCCCGCCTATATTAAAATCGATTATTTGAAAGTAAATCTAAGCATGTATAAAGCAGATAAGAAGAAGCAAACAAACAATGTATTTAAAACAGAGGACACAGTCTAGATATATTGTGAGAGGTTATGGATCTGATATATATTTATATAAGAGAGCTACACGCTCTGTGAAAACATGAGTAGAATATTAATTAACGTAATTAATAACTAAATGGCAATTAGCATTACAACGTAAATGTGGAGAAATTGGCAGTGTTTTCAACTGTCTCTAGTTTCAGGCTTAAGTAAGCTATTAATAAACAAAATGCTTTTCGCACGGTTTTTAATGAACTGTTACCGAAAGTAGGTACAGTTTACCTGTACAGAAAACGCAATATTAATTACCTGCACACACGTAAAAGCCCATGCGTGAAAAGAGCACAACTGCTGCCAAGGAACAATTTATTTACTAACAGCATAAACAAGTTTGAATTTTTGCACTTCCCTATGGATAATTTCTTTACGTAGATGACAAATGTATCTTATCAGAAGAATAAGAACACGTTTCAGAAAATAATGGTAGATGCGAAGAATAGCTGCACAGAACGGGTGCCTGTTTGTAGGCATCAGTAAATGAAAATTAATCTCGGTATGGCTTCAGATAAATGGTGATTAATATTTTAGGTCATAACTCAATCCGTTACTCAGTTATATCGAGGAAACTATAAATAAATGAGATCCAAGACTAGGACAGATCAGAATATCTATCTTTCTATCTATCTATCTATCTATCTATCTATCTATCTATCTATCTATCTATCTATCTATCTATCTATCTATCTATCTATCTATCTATCTATCTATCTATCTATGTCTCTCTCTCTCTCTATGCATACATACATACATACATACATACATACATACATATATATATATATATATATATATATATATATATATGTGTGTGTGTGTGGTAAGTAGCTTGCTAACCAACCACATGGTTCCGTGTTCAATCCCACTGCGTGGCATCTTGGGCAAGTGTCTTCTGCTATAGCCCCGGGCCGACCAATGCCTTGTGATTGGATTTGGTAGACGGAAACTGAAAGAAGCCTGTCGTATATATGTATATATATATATGTATGTGTGTGCTTGTGTGTCTGTGTTTGTCCCCCTGGCTTTGCTTGACGGCCGATGCTGGTGTGTTTACGTCCCCGTCACTTAGCGGTTCGGCAAAAGAGACCGATAGAATAAGTACTGGGCTTACAAAGAATAAGTCCCGGGGTCGATTTGCTCGACTAAAGGCGGTGCTCCAGCATGGCCGCAGTCAAATGACTGAAACAAGTAAAAAAATATATATATATCACAATTGAAAATATTAATAAAATGAATGATATACGATCCAGTCAGTCTTCATATTGTCCTTAATCATTTAAGTTGCGCAAATTACTAAGACATCAATACATATGTTACAGAAAAATATATTACAAATGCAACAGTCGAGTTATGAGGTATTTGGTCTGGATTCATGTACCTGGACAATAAATTACTGTCAACGACGGGACCTTTAAATAGTGAATCGACCTTTTACAAACAGTAGCCTCATCTCTCTCTCTCACAAATCAATAGCTGCCGTCTAAAATAGTCAAAGGATTATATTATGGTTTGTATTTCTGAATACATCTAAAAGAGGAGATGGTTTGAGCTGAAATGCCTCTTTGATCCCTTCGCCGTTCAGTTAGAGCTGACATGAAGCCAGATAATGGCGACAATATTTAAATATATCTCACAATAGTGGAAGGGGAGAACTAGATAGATACTTAAAGGATGAAGGAAGAAATAAAGATTTGAAGGATTTGAGCTGGAGAAGGAGAAATTATGACTTATGATAGAAAGACTCGAAGAAATATCTGAATCTGTTAGCTGCTATAGTAATAGTGACTTAATAGTATTCAGTAATGGCACGTAAAAATAAACGTAAGAATAAAATTAAAAGTTTGATGGTGGTGGTGGAAGCACTCCGTCGGTTACGACGACGAGGGCTCCGGTTGATCCGAATCAACGGAACAGCCTGCTCCTGAAATTAACGTGTAATTGGCTGAGCACTCCATAGACACGTGAACCCTTAACGTAGTTCTCGGGGATATTCAGTGTGACACAGAGAGTGGCAAGGCCGGCCCTTTGAAATACAGGTACAACAGAAACAGGAAGTAAGAGTGAGAGAAAGTTGTGGTGAAAGAGTACAGCAGGGATCACCACCATCCCCTGCCGGAGCCTCGTGGAGCTTTAGGTGTTTTCGCTCAATAAACACTCACAACGCCCGGCCTGGGAATCGAAACCACGATCCTATGACCGCGAGTCCTCTGCCCTAACCACTGGGCCATTGTGCCTCCACTGATGGTGGTATAAAGAAGAGAACTGAAAGGGGACCCTTCCAATGTGTATATTTAAGGGTACAGAGCTAATATAATACCACCCGTGGCCTAGTATGGCCGAATCAGTAAGACTTTCGCTTCGTTTTCACGAGGTACCGGGTTCAATACAATCATGTGCCATTAAAAAAAAAAAATCGTCTACTGTTATGTTCTGAGTTCATATTCCGCCGAGGTCGACTTTACCTTTCATCCTTTCAGGGTCGATAAATTAAGTACCAGTTACGCACTGGGGTCGATGAAATCGAATTAATTCCTTTGTTTGTCCTTGTTTGTATCCTCTGTGAAAAATATATAATACCTCATAAAGAGAGAAAACGAAACGAACTCTTAAAATAAGTTCGGAAGTAAATGAACTTGCAAGTTTAGATAGGGTGGAACCGAAAACGAAAGTACACGAAGTAAAACCAGTGCTTTCAATTGAAGCTGTTATTGATAGGATGTAATTACTTCGTGGAAAGAGAGGAATTACAATGAATTAAAAAGGAACACAGGAAACTGTTTACAATGAACAATGGTGAATATTGAAAGGTATTTGAAACGAGATAATGAAGTTTGATTCTGTGATTCAGGTAACATAGATTATCTAATCAAACGTAAACGGCTTTATCTTCATGTGAATCCTGGCATGTCTCGCGCGGTTAAGAAGTTCATTTTCCAACTAAATGCTTTCCAGTTTAATCACATTGAATGGTGCCTTAGATTAGTGTCATAATGTCCTCTGACTTAATTTCCGGTCGACTTAAGATGTGCGAGTGATATTTGGTTGACTGAATCTGATTTAAAAGTTCGCCCGCGGAATAATTACTGTTCTAGCCTGGTCATTTTAATCTGTTACACTGTGAAAAATAACCATCTGAGCTCTAGGTACATTTAGCCCAAATGCACCTGTCTGAGAGGAAAATATAAATCAACGATGTCGTAATATATTATCTGGCGCAACATATCATAACAGATTCGTCATAGCTGTTGATACTGAGTGGAGTAAGTAGGATGGGTCATACACATTCTCTCCACCTAAATCCATAAAACAACTCTGCTATTCTCATTGTAAATACATGGCTACATAGATAAAGAGGTCATTATGAAACATTCAGTTACAGAGATCAAAGGCTGAGGAGAACAATGATAAATGTTTTTAAACCAACTGAACAACATATCACCGGAGTGGTGACATACAGATATCAAACTATAAGGACCTCGAAATGGGCCTTACAGCTGTTTCCAGGATATTTATTATATCCCTTCATCGGAGACGGTATGAGAAAATGGTAAAGCAATAGTTAATTTAGATACGATACGAAATAGAGAGTGAAGTGGAGGAATGAAAATAGATGTGAGATATGCAGGGATATTGCATTTGTAGATCCATTACTTAGGCAGAATGGTATACATATAACATTCCAATAACTTGTGAGTAAATTCCAATAGTATTTAAATTTGGTCATTCCAAGTATAGAGTTTGTACACAGTGCTATTGAATCGAAGGTTTTATTTAAAGTACTTTAAATATAAATAAAGCTGCGAAACGAACACTAGTTCGTGTGATATGGTATTTTTTTTATTCTTTTACTCTTTTATTCTATTATTTTTTTTTACTTGTTTCAACCATTTGACTGCGGCCAGGCTGAATCAGCGCCTTAAAGGGCGTTAATCAAACAAATCAACCCCAAGACTTATTCTTTGTAAATCTAGTACTTATTCAATCGGATCTTTTGTCAAGCCGCTAAGTTACGGGGACATAGACACACCAGCATCGATTGTCAAGTGATGCCGGGCGGGGAGGAGGGTAGGTCAAACACAAACACAGACACCCAAACACACACATATATATTTATATACGACGGTCTTCTTCTAGCTCCCGTCTACCAAATTAAGTCACAAGGCTTTGCGTAAGGTGCTACTCAACCATGTGGCTAGGAAGCAAGCTTGTCACCACACAGCTACGACTGCGCCTGTGAAAATATTTACTAATCAATACCATTGACCCTTAATTGGGGTTACGATTGCACAACATCAAGTGTCGAAAGAAGTTGTGAAAAGCGTTTTCGACTGAGGTTGGAGAGCGACATTTTTATTGTCATATAAAACAAATTGAGGCCGTGTCACTAAGTAAACACCTTTGATATATAACGATAATGTTTTAGTTCCCAGTGATGGTGTATTTGACTAACACTTCATCTCAATTCTATTTCAGTGAGAAAATTAGGAGACAAAAAAAAATAAATGAAAAAAGAAAAGAACCGCGGGCTGGCGGGGTGATTGGAGACGTCTGGTTGTTGGAAATAAAAATATTTAGAGAAAAAATATTCAAGGATACAATTTACTTTCTTCTAATTTATGTTAGAATTTGAAACTTGTTGTTTTACACACACACACACTCACACATAGAACACACACATTTGTGTGTATACGCATGTTTGTATGTGTTGTTTGTGTTCACGTATGAATGTGTTTCCGCGTCAGTTTGTTTATTTATATGTTCGTATACATGTGAATGTGTGTATGTACATATATATGCATTCACGAACAAACATACACACAGATACACACACAAACACAGAGGTATATATATACATATATATATATATATATATATATTATATATATATATATATATATATATATATATATATGTACATATATATATATGTATATATATATATATATTATATATATATATATATATATATATAATATTATATATATATATATATACATATATATCCATGTTTAAACAAAGAGAAAGTGTTGGGGGAGCGAAAGATAGGTATATGTGATAGAGAAATAGAGAACTTGAGGCGGAAGGGTAAAGGGGAGATGGGGGAGATGGGGAAGAGGAGGAAGAGAAAGCGTGGGAGAAGATTAATGAGGTTGGCAATATGGTCCCTATTTTTTTTTAGAAAGACGTAACTCAGTTCCTCATTAGATGCGGCCTGAGTGGATGAAGAAACTGGGCGCCAGCTTATCTTTACCGGTCGCAATAATTTACACTACACGGAGTGAATATTCTCTGTTGCCATTTTGTATATCTTATTCCATGGATGTTTGTAGTAGCATATCCAAATAGATTTTATAAGTGTCACTATGGACATTACATATAACACTTATATCTATGTATATCATTATTCAGTTTTATGTATGTATGCATGTATGTATGTATTTGTGTGTATGTATGCATGCTTGTGTGTTTCTGTGTATGTATGTTTGTATATAAGCATCTATTTATCTATCTATCTATCTATCTATCTTCTATCTATCTATCTATCTATCTATCTATCTATCTATCTATCTATCTATCTATCTATCTATCTATCTATCTATCTATCTATCTATCTATCTATATCTATATATATATATATATATATATATATATATATATATATATATATATATATATATATATATATATGATGGCCGTCCACTCGTGACCGAGGAAGGCCATTGCCGACCTTCAGGAATAGTGTGCGCTCTAGGACTAACTTATATTTTGCATTTGCATATATATATATATATCTGTCTTTCAGTCAGTCAGCTTGTCTGTCAGTCTGTCTGTCTGTCTGCCTGTCTCTCTTTATGTATCTCTCGTATATGCGATCACGGTCATCGCTTATTAGCTTTAATCTTATAAAATATTAATATTATTACTTACAGAATTGTAAAAATCGACGCTGCTTACCAAAAACTATGCATTTGTCTGGCTGTCTGTAAATCTAGCCATACATCCATCCCTCCATCCGTCCATCCATCCATCCATCCTTCCATCCATCCAAAGAGCTCCTTTTATTTACATTCCATCAAATCCACTCAGAAGACTTTGGCGAACTCAGGGCAGTAGTAGATCACACTTGCCTTAGATGTAGGGCAGATACACTGACCCCGGAAACATCTGGTTGAGAAATAGACTCCTTACCCCACGGCCATTTCTTCGCCTAGAAGCAGACAGTGAATTACAGACAGATAGATGGATAGAAAGACAGATAGACAGAGATAGAGGGCGAGTGAAAGAAACAGAGAGATAATATGAGAGATAAAGACGAAGTAAGAAATA
Source organism: Octopus sinensis (assembly GCF_006345805.1). Taxonomy (NCBI): domain Eukaryota; kingdom Metazoa; phylum Mollusca; class Cephalopoda; order Octopoda; family Octopodidae; genus Octopus; species Octopus sinensis. Next base: position 11,824,577 of record NC_043008.1, read on the forward strand.
GAGAGAGAGAGAGAGAGAGTGAGAGTGTGTTTTAGAGAACAGAGAGAGAGCGAGAGATTGAGAGAGACAGAGAGAACATGTGCTTGTCTCCGTTCAGTATATTACAAAGCATGAAATACATAATTATAAGCTGAATAAATACATTCTTAAATGTTGATAGTAAGCCCGAAGCGAAAGTGTAGCAGCAATGTAAGAACTTTGCTTCCCAAACCTCTAGTTCCGTGTTCAATCGCACTGCATGGCGTATGGGGCATGTATCGTCCATCGGGCTGACCAAAGCTGAAAGAAACCCACCGTATATGTATATGCTTTACAACCGACGTCCGTATGTTTACGTTCCCATGAAATAGTGGTACATCAGCAGAGACCATTTGAATAAGTACCAGGCTTTGCAATAAACGAATAAGGAAACTATTTCAAGGCGGTGCCCCAGCATGACCGCAGCCTAATGAGTGAAACAATTAAAAGATAAAATACATAGATTTAATCTTTAACTGAATCCGGAAAAATGAACGTGACAATGTCTTCCGTCTTTTGGAAATTTCTTCACTACCTGGGAAATAAATATTCTGAAATACCTGTTGACGTAACTGGAGGAGGTGTGTAGCTTGCTGAAGTCTTCGTATGAGAATATTCTTTCATCATAAACGAAATTCAAAAGCAAAACGGGACATTTAAATACGGATGCGGGCGGAGATTTTAAGAAAAGGCCTACACAATTGTATTGATTCCAGCACTTGTTGATATCACATCGGTGGTTCTTGGCTCACGTCTTCGAATTCTGAGCCTTCAAAGAAATGTTTTTTGCCTGATTTCAGATTTTCGGGAAGTGAATTTATCAAGCGAGACACAAATATGCAGAACACGTGAGTCTTGTAAGTTCCATTATACTGCTGCAGTATGTGTGTGCACATTTAAGATCCATTGAGACTAGATGCTTTCAGATCAAGGAATACCAGAGCAGAAAGCCAAATTTACGCCTACATTTAGCGGAAAATACGAAGAAAGATTATACTAATTATGTATAAATAATTCAAATATAATTTATACATGAATACTTATGTACAAATATATTTATATAAATGTATACGTGTTTGTATATAAGAATGCATATGTAAATAATTATCAATATCCGTATATATGTGTGTTAATGTATGTATGTGCATGTGTATGTGTGCAGGTGTATGTATGCGAATGGGTGTATGTATGCATATATACGTCCGCGTGTACACGCACACATACAAACACATACACATAGAGACACAAACACAGACAGAGGCAAACAGGCACACACGTGAACGCACATTCACACACATGCACACACACACATACACACACATATATGTGAGTCACGTGTTCTATTCCTTAGAGTTACGGAGCCATGTTTTATTTTCTGGGACGATCTTGTTGCGATAATTCTGATTCTATTTCTATCCGAGCCTGGCTATTTTAAATCTCAGTTGATATTCTAAAATCTGTCAGCACAAACTGGATTTATTTTGAAATGATTTTTAAAGGAAATATTCGAGCCGACTAGTCTGAAATATATTTGTGTTCTATTACAATTGAGACCTATTCTACAGACAACCTGGCACCATTTCAAGAGGAAGGATGTTACACGGAATAAATAATAAGTACAAGGAATTGTCCCAAAACGCAAGATAAGAACTTTGGCACAAATTATCAGCAATCGGCTAGGTAATGTATGTCTGTCTATCTATCTATCTATCTATCTATCTATCTATCTATCTATCTATCTATCTATCTATCTATCTATCTATCTATCTATCTATCTATCTATCTATTTGTCTGTCTGTCTGTCTGTCTGTCTATCTATCTATCTATCTATCTATCTATCTATCTATCTGTCTGTCTGTCTGTCTGTCTGTCTATCTATCTATTTATCTATCTAGGTCTGTCTGTCTTTCTATCTGTCTGTCAGTTTGTCTGTTTCTCGATATATACATATATATGTATACATGCACACACACACCCATATATATATATATATATATATATATATATACATACATACATGGATATGTATACATATATATATTCATATGAGAGTGTGTGTGTATGTATATATATATATATATAGAGAGAGATTTTTAGAGATATATATTAGCATATATATATACATGTGTTTAAGTATATACATATACATCTGCATAGAATTGCGTGATATATGTGTGTCCGTCTGTCTATGTGTATATAAACACACATCTAAATATATAAATATCTATGTATCTATCAATATATGTTTATGTATGTATATATATATATATATATATATTATATATATATGTATATATATATATATGTATATATATATGCACATTTCTTTATATATATATATATATATATATATATATATGTATATAAGAAGTATATATATATACCTATACATATATACATACATATATGTATATATATGTGCGTATTTTTGTATATACATATATTCTATACACACATATATATGTATATATATATATGTAAGTGAACATATCAGTATACGTGTACATATTAACGTTTGTTTCTTCGTGTGAGTGGGATTATGATTTGTGTTAATGCGTTAATGCGTGTGTATCTGTGTGTATTTACACATCTACCTCCACTAATCTCTAACTACTTTGACTATCATATGAAACATTTATAACTAACGTAATATTTTAATCAACAGAAATGTATAATTGAATAAAACGTTGTCTAGCACTTTTCTAGACAACGTTTTTTATGTGTTGTATATAAGAATAAGCGATTCCTCGGTAATGTAATAATAATAGAAAGTATTTCAAATTTACCACAGGCATTGTATACGATGAGATATTTCGAATACCATGTAGAAGAAAAGTATCTGGATACCTACACATAAGCGGTTGTGAAAAGTGAAACAGGTAGGCGTAGGAGTGACTGTGTGGTAAGAAGCTTGCTTCCCAATCACATGGTTTGGGGGTCAGTGCTACTGTGTGGCACCTCGGGCCAGTATCTTCTGATATGGTCTCGGGGCGACCAAAGCCTTGCGAGTGGATTTGGTAGCCGGAAACTGAAAGAAGCTGTATGTATATATATATATATATATATATATATATAAGAGAAGGTCGTGTATGCATATATAAAACAATGTCGTGTGTGTGTGTGTGACTAGTTCTGTGTGTGTGTGTGTGTCTGAGTATGCATGTATATATATATATCTATGTGTGTGTTGCTCTGTGACTGTGTTCCTCCCCCATAATTACCACCGCTTGACAGACGCTTACGTCCCCGTAACTTAGGAGTTCGGCGCAACAGGCCGATAGAATTAGTGCCAAGCTCTTAAAAAATAAGTACTCAACAAAAGTATTCAACAAAATGTCTTCAAGCCGGTGACACGGCATGACCGTAGTTTGACTGCGGAAAGAAGTAAAAAATAAAATATAGAAGTAAAGATATTTATATGAAAATAAGCAGTAAAGTTGATTAAAGCGACCCCAGTAGGTAACTGGTACTTAATTTATCGACGCCGAAAGGATGAAAGGCAAAGTCGACCTCGGCGGAGTTTGAACTCAGAACCTAGCGGCGAACGAAATACCTATTTCTTTACTACCCACAAGGGGCTAAAAAGGTCTGCCGCTACGTTCTGAGGTCGGCCTTGCCTTTCATCCTTTTGGGGTTGATTAAATAAGTACCAGTTACGCACTGGGGTCGATATAATCGACTTAATCCGTTTGTCTGTCCTTGTTTGTCCTCTCTGTGTTTAGCCTCTTGTGGGCAGTAAAGAAATAGGTATTTCGTCTGTCTTTACATTCTGAGTTGAAATTCCGCCGAGGTCGACTTCGTTTTTCATCCTTTCAGTTGTTAATTGCGATAAATCTGTTTTGTATTTTTAACGAGAAGCGTTCTTTACGTAACATACCCCTTTAGTAAGATATGATATTGGATCCTGCTTTTATTTGACTAACTACATTCCATAACAATTACACATATACACACACACACGCCCGCATATATCTGTGCATTAAAAATCATATTTTTCTTAATGATAGAGAATATGTAGCTATATTCAGCAAAGACAACAACAACAACAACAACAATAGTATTTGCAGATCTTCTTGTAACATCTGATCATTATATGTTACATACTGCGTATAATTTTTTATTTTTTTATATTATAAATATTTCGGGGGAAAAAAACTTGACGTGATCTATATATGTAGCTCCATGATAATGATATACCGCGTAATTGTATCAATAGCTTTAGGTCTGCCTGTAACATTTAATTAGATTCTAACATAATAATAAATAGTATTTGTTTACGGAAACTCATGTGTTTCCTCTATAGACATTGATATTGTGATTACATCTACAGTTATATAATATGCAATATATAGCACTGGATCTGTATATAATAAAGTATTATAGCTTTCTCTGAGAAGCAATATAATTGTAGCTTGAAATCATAACAATGGTCGGCAGACCAATTACAGACGAATACTCAACGCGATTGTTGTTTCAGGTAGACTTCAATTTTCTTATGCTTCCCCATGGGAATACAAACTGCAAATCGAGAAGAGGTTCAGTTGACAATGCAAAATATACTTCTTGAATGATGCAGAAAGATTGGAATATGCACTTTACACTCGTGCGTGTATTGCTTACATCTCTCTATGTATCTACGTATCTATCTATCTATCTATCTATCTATCTATCTATCTATCTATCTATCTATCTATCTATCTATCTATCTATCTATCTATTTATCTATCTATCTATCTATCTATCTATCTATCTATCTTCTATCTATCTATCTATCTATCATCCATCCATCTATCTATCTATCTATCTATCTATCTATCAATCTATCTATCTATCTATCTATCTATCTATCTATCTATCTATCTAGATGGCAGAGACCACCCATTGTGTTTCGACATCAAATGGTATGTTTTTTATTTGGACTTTCGTGACCCTTTTTGTTTAAATAGACTGGTATCATTACCAAGTCGTCCGAATGTAGCTCCAATGTGGAAAAACGTTTTGCTAAACTTTCGTTGAGGAAACGTACTTGGACTGTACCAAATTTGTTTCCCCAACTGATATATTCCTTGGAGTCCCATACAGGACGAAGGCATTTATCGATTTTTTCCTGCGGTGCATTTTCTGTTCTTCTTGTTTTTGTTTATACTTTACAATAATTTTAAAGTAATAAACAAAAAAAACAAGAAGAACAGAAAATGCACCGCAGGAAAAAATCGATAAATGCCTTCGTCCTGTATGGGACTCCAAGGAATATATCAGTTGGGGAAACAAATTTGGTACAGTCCAAGTACGTTTCCTCAACGAAAGTTTAGCAAAACGTTTTTCCACATTGGAGCTACATTCGGACGACTTGGTAATGATACCAGTCTATTTAAACAAAAGGGTCACGAAAGTCCAATAAAAAACATACCATTTGATGTCGAAACACAATGGGTGGTCTCTGCCATCTGCTTTGAAATGTCAGAGACAATGTCAGAGACAAACATCCTGGAAATCGCGGTTCTAGGAGAGAAAGACTATGTGGGCAAATCAATCGAATTCCTGCTTCAATTGGATGCAGCAGCAAGAGAGAAGATACCACCGCTATAGAACTGCCAGGAGGCTACAAACTCTATATAGTGGTAGAGGGCAGGCGACCACGCTGCTATTTGTGTGGAAGCGAAACACACTTGAAAAAGACGTGCCCAACCACTGCACACCAAGAGCAACAACAACAACCACTACCACAACAAAAGCACTCCGGAAAAAAAGCTCTACTACCCACACCACCATCAACACAGAAGACGACAAGAGAAGCACACCAAGCTAATCCGTCATCAACCAAAAACCACTCGACACCTGGAAAAATACCAACACTACCATCAACAGCAAAACCCAAAGGAACAGAAAAACAAAGAAAACACACACAAACTGATCCCCCATCCCTTATACCGCACTCAACACACACAAACACTCAACAACCAACAACAACGAAAACAACAACACAACCACTTACACAGACATACATAGAAGCCCACAACATACCCCTACCCCCTTCTGATTCCTCAGAAATTTCGTCGGAAGACGAACCAGTGAGGAATGGCAAATAGCTACAAAAAGAAGGAAAATAAAGAGCAGAAACACAACCAAACCAAATGCAACACGAACAAAGCAGGGGGAAATACATCTCCCGAAGACATTTCAAAACCCAACGCAAACAACAGCCACACCAACACCACAAAACATATACAGCAAACATGCTCACAGCCATAGACACCAAAAACCAAATTTGATGGAATACATCCAATCAAAAACAAACATAACAGAAGATGACATAAAAACAAACAACCACCCATACACACACACCAGACCACATCAAAATAACACACATCTCCAAAAGTCTGCACCACACACTCAAAGGTATTTTCCCCAGTGCGGTTGGTAAATGCCAAAAATATCTCACAAAGAAACTGTACTGGGATCTTCTCGAGGACAAACCAACGGAGGAGAAAGCAAAAACTTTCGAGCAGTAGTAACCCTCTGTATTCTAATTCATTAGAACTATGATCAAGATTGGTTGTGTAAATGCGCGTGGCTTGGGGTCCCTTGGAAACAAGGGTACCTCTTAAATGACATAAAGTCACATAAGTTAGAAATCATAGCCATAAGCGAGACCAGACTCCACAATCCGCGGGCCCTAAAGACCATGTTGGCGGACAGTTCAACATTTATTTTTCCCCCTGTCTGCCGAGAATGGGCGGTAGTGGCACCGCGGTACTTTTTCACAAGAGTCTGGATCTCAATGTAAGGACAAATTCGTAGACCCGGAGGGTAGACTGGTCGTCCTGGATGTCGACGGCAGCAATGGGTGCGCTTTTCGCTCGTATCATTTTACGCACCGCCCTTAAACAGTCGGGCGGATTTCTTTCAACGTCTAGAATTTTCTTGGGAACGTCTCGTCCTTTACTCTTAGTGGGGGATTGGAATGCTACCTTGGACACGCATGTAGACTACGTGGGTAGAGATAGGAATAGACGGGGATGCAAATGCCTCAGAGACCTGCTCAGACGCTTTCAACTGTCTGACAGGTTTCGACTAGACCACCCGAATGCGCCAACGTGGACATGGAGCAACCGCATCGGGTCGTCGAGATCGTATCTAGATAGGATACTGTGTAGGACAGTAGATAGAGATAGCATAGGATGTCCACAATTCCACATAGTCAGCTACACGGATCACAAACTTGTGACATGTACGCTAGACTTAGGTAAGACACTTAGGCAGGGTCCCGGATACTGGAAACTAAACGCGTCTTTCCCATCGAGACAAGTTTTCAGAGACCGGATTAGCACACTAGTAAGAGGGCTTTGACGGGAGCCATCATCAACAACAAATGGTGGTTTGCCCTCAAGAGAGCAGTAAAAGCAGAAGCGATTAGGTACAGCAAAGCACTAGCCATAGATAGAATAGAGTAGAGGGTGAGCTAGTTAAGAAGCTAGAAGAGGCAATTAGAAGCGGCATCGCATCCGACGTTTTGGCGGCGAGGTTGGCCCTCGACCAACACTTCAACGCCAAACACGAAGGATGTGCTGTCAGAGCTAGGATGCGTGCTCTAAGGAACGAAGGTGTTGGAGCCGCGAGAGAGGCCCGGGTGGCAGAGGCGCAACAGGGCAACAAAGCCACCATTCGGTCACTGGTAGATGAACAGGGGCGCGAATTGCTCGAGCCAAGTAAAATGTGTGAGGCCTTTCAGCAGCATTTTGCCCGACTGTTCGGAACGAGTGGAGGGCAAGAACGTAGGGTGGACTTCAGTGCCTACCTACATAGCCTACCACGACTCTCGACAAGAAAGGCAGGGTGCTGCGAAGGTGCCATCACGGCGGCGGAAGTGCGGGAAGCGATGGCAGAATGCTCGAGGGACAAATCACCGGGTTTGGATGGTCTACCCTACGAGCTTTACAATTGTATGCCAGACTTGTTTGGAGATCTCTTGGCGGCGGTGTACTGCAACTGGCAGCAAAACGGGAGCATTCCTGGTTTTGTGAGCCGAGGAGCCGTACACTGCTGAAGAAAGATCTAAACAAGGAAATGTAATAGATAACTTTAGGCCCATCACTCTGCTTAATGCAGACTTGAAAATTTGGCCAAGGTGCTAGCCAAGAGGTTGGCGCTTGTCATCGAGAAACTGGTCGACAAGGCGCAAACATGCGCCGTGCCAGGCCGGACCATCCATGACAACCTCCATCTGATGCGCTACATCATAGACAGGGTAGTTAACGAACCTGGCATGGGTGGGGCCCTGATCAACTTGGATCAATCAAAAGCCTTTGATAGGTAGACCATCGATACTTGGAGGCAGTCCTGAGAGCGGCTGGTTTCGGTCCCGTCTTCCGCGGCTGGATAGCTGCCTTGTACAGAGGCATCCGTTCGTAATTCGCGTAAATGGACATCTATCGAGACCTTTCGACATTGCACGTTCGGTCCGTCAGGGATGCCCCCTCTCGGCGCTTCTATACGTATTGACTCTTGAGCCACTACTGCGGAAGCTGGCGACTCTAAGGGGCATCCCGCGAGAATTGGGATGCGGGACGAGCGTGTCTGCATACGCGGACGACGTCACCGTCATAGTGTCTAGCCACGAGCACATCGAGCTGGTCGGCGAGACACTGAAAAACTACGAAGCGGTGACAGGAGCGAAAATCAACCGGGAAAAGTCAGTGGGCTTGCGACTAGGCACCTGGAGAAGCAAGCCCATGCCGTCCACCAGCGCCTCCGTCGTGGGACGCTGGACCGACGGCCCGGTTGAGTTGCTCGGGGTCTGGTTTGGTCCGGACCTCCAAGTGGAGAAGAACTGGAACGAGATAACGATAGGGTGGTCACTCTCCTCTCGCCCGGCAATGGGCCGAGAGGAAACTGTCCCTAAAAGGTCGAGCGGAGGTGGCGAACACGTACATCGCGTCCGTCATCTACTACCGCCTGACCGTCGTACCTTGTCCCGACCCTACCATCACCAAACTACAACGCATCCTCTTTCGCTTCTTGTGGAAAGGATGCGTCCCGATGGTCAGGCGATCCATTTGCTGTCAACACCCGTTAAAAGGAGGGCTGGGCATGCCGTGGTTGATGATGCGCAGACACGCGCTGAGACTGCGACATCTCTGGCTCTATGTAGACGACGGTGAACAGGTGTGGTCGCCGTTTGTGAGGCACGCTTTCCCGCAGCTCGTCTCCATGACCGAACTGCAGTCGTGGATCAAAAAGAGGCCGAGGAAGGGCGAATGGCACCGCGAGTGTCGCGTTGCTCTCAAGCAACTCTGCCGTCCTGGGTCGACCTTAAGTGACTTCAACACAACCAAAGCATTCTATAGGGGTTTAGTGGAGGGGAGGTACGACGACGAGCTCGGGGCGAACCTGGACGTCGACGAGGAGTACCTGACCCGCCTGTTCGGGACGACTTTCGGGCCAGGGCCCATGGACAACTTCCAGAGATCCCTGGCCTGGCAGTGCTACCGAGAAGCGCTACCCGTTCGGGATAAGCTCTACAGACACGGCTCGAGAAACACGGGGCCGACCTGCCCGAGATGCGGTCAGAGCGACGAAACCGTTCTGCACGCACTCGTTCAGTGTCCAACAATTTCCGACCTGTGGGCTTATGTCGAACAACTGCTGTCACGTGTGGGACGAGTCGGTTTATCAGCTGAGTCTATCGTCAATATTGTCACGCCTCCTTCCTTCAAACGGGAAGGAAGAGCTATTTTCATCATCCTTGTGGCTATGGCGAAAGAATGTATCTGGTGGACGCGTCTGAAAGGATTGGAGACAAACACTTTCCTCTCTCTGGTCAATCTCTCATCAACTTCTTCAAGTACCACTTGAAAAGGAAAGTGAGAGTAGAGAGGCAAGTTTGTCTAGCGAATGTTTTAAAAAAGATGGGTGAATGTAGCAAGAATGGCACGTATGAATGACGAAGCCACCTTGAGCATAGTCCTATGAACCCAGAAATCGAAAACAGAGAGTTGCTTATTTGCAAAAAAAAAAAAAAAAAAAAAAAAAGAATAAAAATGTGACTTCATTGACCGAGGTTACCGTGGTCTTTTCCGCAGGCTTTTCTTTCCACGGGTAAACCTCACCTGTCCTCCCCTTTACACTTCATATTGACATTTCTGTGATAACGATCCCTATTGATCATTTTTTTTTTCCTCTCCCCCCCCTTTTTTTTTTTTTTTTTTTTACCCCCCTTATTTTTGTCCTCTTCTCTCCTTTTACGATCCCTTTTGATCGAAACTCCCCCTTCCTTTTTTTTTTTTTTTTTTTTTTTTTTTAAACCTTCAAAAGAAAAGCTCTACCTTGTAATTTGTTCTATCTGTGTGCAGCCCTGTGTGGCTAATAAAGAAACATATCTATCTATCTACTATCTATCTATCTATCTATCTATCTATCTATCTATCTACTATCTATCTATCTATCTATCTATCTATCTATCTATCTATCTATCTATCTATCCATCATCTATCTATCTATCTATCTATCTATCTATCTATCTATCTTCTATGTATCTATCTATCTATCCATCTATCTATCTGTTTACAAACGCACACACACACATACACACATATATATATAATATAAATATATTTAAATATATATGTGTATATATATGTATGTTTATATACATACATATATATGTATGTATGTATGCATGTATATATATGCATGTAGACGTCTCCCTCATTGGCTCATCTACCTTATAAATTCCGTTCTGTCTGATTTTTGTGCGCTTATAACTCAAGTATTGTTCATCCAATCGCGCTGAAATTTTAAACATAGATACATGAGAGAGAGAGAGAGATTGAGGCACGCCAGATAATACTTTAATTTTGAAAGAAGTATATCCCCTATAATATATATATTAATATATATATATATATTAATATATAATCTGTATATGTATACATGCTTGTTATTTTATAGTAATTACTGGTATCCTTATATATTAATATATTTTACATCTTATATGTTTAACCATACTATGTTGTATGTAGTAATTATTGTAATTATCACTTTAAGTAAATAAATAAATATAAGTTAACATAATATAATGTCTAAAAGTTGATGAACCACCTATTGAACCCCTTCATTTTCTATTGCTATATATATATATATATATATATATAATATATATATATATATATATATATATATATAATACCATAATATAATATAGTATAAAGATATTTATAATGAAGTAAGGACCAAAATCCTTTAAAGGGCTGTTAAACATCTAAGTCCGCCGCTTCAGCCCTTATTTCTTTATTGCCCTCAAGGGGCTAAACATAGAGGGGACAAACAAGCACAGACAAAGGGATTAAGTCAAGTACATCGATCCAGTGCGTAACTGGTACTTAATTTATCGACCCCGAAAAGATGAAAGGCAAAGCCTCGGCGGAATTTGAACTCAGAGCGTAACGGCAGACGAAATACCGCTAAGCATTACGCCCGGCGTGCTAACGTTTCTGCCAGCTAATCGTTTCTGCTACGGGCACAAGGCCTGAAATATGATGGGGAAGGACAAATCGATGTAATCGAATCCAGTTCCTAAATTATCGGCGGCGAAAGGATAAAAAGTATTTCATCCTTTCGCTGGAATTTGAAATCAGATTTTAAAGACAGACGAAATGGCGTTAAGCGGAATAAGAATTCAAACGTCACGGCACGTGTAGCTCAATATGTCTGAAACAAAGATGATACGAGATTTCAAGAATCTTTCTATCGTTCAGTATGAAAGGAACTTTATATAACTCAAATACCAACAGGCAGTTAAACTTTCAGTAATCGTTATTTACTGCTTTAGATAGTTCGCTAGAAACTAAAATGTTTTTATGTCCTAGCATAAGCATAATTGATATTGTTTCAAAAATAGGCATAATCGCAATTACAGTAAGAATGAGTATAATTAACTTCGTTATAATCCTAAATGTATATGAATAAATAAATAAATACAAAAATAGTAGAATATTATTTCAGAAAATTGCATGAAGCATTACCAAGTTGTTTTGACATTCACGGTAAGTATGAATAAGTATCGTATAGTTTCTGAAACAATAACGTATACTTAATTCAAAAGTTATTCAATTTACAAGTTGAGTTACTTTTGAAAAGATAACCAATTCGAGGAAAATAAACATAAAATATATTTAAAAAATGGAAATTATTTGTATGTTACTTCTTATTTAATTATAAGTTCAAAAACTTAGACAACGCTGTGGAGTTCCAACTACTGTAGATGAAATCTCCAAGCGGTTAAAATACACAAGTCTACGATACCCAAGTAATTAATAAGTGATAGCAGAAGAGTATCCAGGAGTCATAACCAGCATGCGACCCATCCCCCTTGGAGTGCAAATGACTGAAAGAAGTTAAAGAATAAAAGAATATGTCTCTCGTTAAATATTGGCTCGTTTCAAGATGGCGGGTTGACAGAATCGTTTTCTCCCGCCCCGGAAATTGCTGGTTTTGTGCTAAAATTTGAAGCCAATATTTATTAATTTCTGTCATTTGACTGTGCTTATGTATAAATGTAAATATACAAAACAAAAGAAATATACAAAAAGAAAAAGAAAATGAGCTGAGGGGCTCTCAGATAAGACAAGGCGTGTGGTATCAGGAAGGCAATGTAAAATGACAAAAAATTGGAGTGGAAGGGAGAAACGCGAAGAAAAGTTTAAACAGAAAAAGATCCCCCCCCCCCAGAAACCGAACTATAAAAAAAAATCACCAGCCCAAACTTCAACGTCGAGAAGGTGAGTGACGAGAAGAAGCGTGACTAAACAAGTCAGCGGTCAAACGAATCAAGAGGTCGGAGGAGGAGTAAGAAATGTGGATGCCAGAGCGGGAGAGAAAGAAGAGAGTTAGGATGGTGAGAGGGGAAAGGAGAAAGTGGAAGAGAAAAGAGAACCGAAGAAAAGGTAATGTCAGGCGACATTTGGAGGCGCGTGGCTTAGTGGTTAGGGTCTCAGCATCATGATCGAAAGATTGTGGTTTCGATTCCTGGACCGGGCAACGCGTTGTGTTCTTGAACAAAACAATTCATTTCATGTTGCTCCAGTCCACTCAGCTGGCAAAAATAAGTAACGCTGCGATGGACTGGCGTCCCATCCAGATGGGGAACACATACGCCATAGAAACCGGGAAACCGGGCCCAAGAGCCTGGCTAGGATTTAAAAAGGGCGCATTTATTTATTTTTTTAGAGCGACATTGCACAACAAATTTCCTAGTATAGGTGGACGAAGAGAAGATAGGTATGTGGTGCTACATTAAATAATTTTGGAAGATTACAGAGAAGCATGACAAAGAACAAATTAACATTTCACTCACAAGATAAGGACGGTGTGGTGTTGATAACAATAAAATTAATTTAGAGATCTTGACTGATATATCACTATAGCATATCTGCTAAAATATTTTACAAGTGCTTAGCTTTCTGTAAAGGGATGGTTGATATATAAATTGACTTTGATCGTTATACGACATTAAAACTGGCCGATATGAGACCAAACTAAAGGTCGAATTTTCAAGCACATGGCATTATTTCATCTTGATGACCAAGACGACAGAAGTTGCTTCGGTTCGATTACTTATGCACTGGTGACATTTATACCTGAAAGATCAGACAATCATATTAATTCTATTCCAGACATATTCGCAGGCATGAGCGAAATCTTAAACTCATGGATGCATAAATAGTTAATTAGAAATAAAGAAATGAATGAATCGATACACAGGTGAATAAAAGTATAGACACAAACTCATCCACACACAGTCCTAGTCGTACAAAGCGTACGTGTCTTTGCATATGCAAGTACGTGTATATATAATGTATTTATAAATATATAATGTTAATAAACAATCACATTCTTATGTGTAGGCGCAATGGCCCAGTGGTTAGGGCAGCGGTCTCGTGGTCGTAGGATCGTGGTTTCGATTCCCAGCGAAAACATAAAGCTCCACGATGCTCCGGCAGGGGTTGGTGGTGATCCCTGCTGTACTCTTTCTTCTGTTGGTCTGCTCACTTAGCGAGCGGGGTGGCGTCATTTGAAGGCTAAAACAATGCGAAACGCATTGTGACCAGCGATGTGTAGCATACACACACATATATATACAATATATATGTGTGTGTATATATATATATATACATACACTCCGCTGAGGCTCAGGAGTGGCTGTGTGGTAAGTATCTTGCTTACCAACCACATGGTTCAGTCCCACTGCGTGGCATCTTGGGCAAGTGTCCTCTACTATAGCCTCGGGCCGACCAAAGTCTTGTGAGTGAATTTGGTAGGCGGAAACTGGAAGAAGTATATATATATATATATATATTACATATATATATATACATATACATGCATATATATATATATATATATATATATAATTTCAACAATTGAGGGTAAAATTAATTAATTATTAATCAATTTCACCAAGTATTCAGTATGTAAAGGGACCATTATAGGCGAATTCAAAATATTACATTATATATAAGGGCTTAGTAAAATAAATTACTTTGCCACATACTGAACTCATTAGAAATAGCAGCTAAAGAAATTTCTTCAGCTATTTCTAATACTTAAAGAAGATCTCTCTCAGATAGTGTTTGCCTAAACTAACTCACAAAAGTACTTTTGTGAGTTAGTTTAGGCAAACACTATCTGAGAGAGATCTTCTTTAAGTATTAGAAATAGCTGAAGAAATTTCTTTAGCTGCTATTTCTAATGAGTTCAGTATGTGGCAAAGTAATTTATTTTACTAAGCCCTTATATATATATATATATATATTATATATATATATATATTATATATATATATACATGTATGTATAGAGATAGATAGATGGCTAGATAGATATAGGAGATACAAAATAGTTTTGTGTTATTTACTCACTCTTACACATATTTCAGTTGCCAATACAAGTTAAAAAATTGTATATGCAGTTTAAGAATGTGAACATGTTGGATTTTAGCCCTTCGCACATAATACTCACACACACACATATATACATAATTGTGTGTGTGTGTGTGTGTGTCTGTTTAAATTTATACGTATGCGTGTTTGTATGCATGTGTGCATGCATGTAGACTTACTGTGATTGCAGACTTAAGATATTCAGTTCGCAATCACGAGACACGTGTTTCGATCACACTATATGCCATTCATTATATACTCGCATCATTTCCCGCGTCCGTGGATCGAACCGTGTCCTAAGTGTGAAATTAGGTACAGGGAAACTGTAAGGAAGTTCATCGGATGGATTGTTCCTGTAACACAACGTTGTCACTCAGAGTGAACTAAAGAATTATGTTCTGGTTACGTATCAATAGAAAGTTCAGACATTCTGAGCCTAGGTACTCCTTTATTCACCCATATGAACATTCATAGGCTGACCTTCTTGCGGAGATCTATGATATAAATTCTTATGGGGACAATTCACAAAAAAAAAAGAAGAATACAGGTGATGTAGACAACAAACAGATGTATTAGTATAACCCTCGGGGAGTGAAAAAGTCATTAACGTTTCGAGCCTACGCTCTTCCACAGAAAGGAACACAGAAAGAAAGAAGGAGAGAAAATAAAGAATGTGTAGTGCCTAGCGATCTATCATGGTGAATGCCGGAAATCGACCCGATAATCTATATTTGTTAAAATTTATAACGTGTGTATATAACCATGTTTTAACATTTGAGTTAATAGTATTTCTGTATATCTACTTGCACCAAGAGTAGCTTCGGCGAATCAGTATCTCAAATAATGATTTCTAGTATAATCAGTTATCTTAAAATTTAATGGGAGTCGATAAGATTGTACTCAACGCATAGGCAATAGATGTAAGATTTACCTAGGCGTGAATCGAAGTTAGAACTGAAGGACGTGCTACGGAATATCACAAACCATTTGCTTTGTCACATTGCAGGCTCGGTGAAACTACTTCTCCAACGGAATGTCAAACAGCGAAAGCAAAATGTAATATTTTCTGTCACTTAAGAGTACGTATGTTATTTAATTTACAGTACTTATAGTTATAACTGATTATAAGGCCTGGTCTTCGAACTTTCAGCTGCAATTCTGTGTATTTCTCATATAACGGAATATAATTGGATGGATCTGCCTCTAGGCCGATCTAAAGTTCATCTCGACTATTTCCTAAGGCTATATGAAATAACTCTTATCAACTTCAATTTTCCTTCTAGTACTTCATACCTAACAAATGAAAATATTAATTATTGATAGCTCTTCCCTGAATGTTAGAGTTTCCGATACATACAAGTGAAATATTCCTACTAAATAC
This sequence comes from Octopus sinensis, assembly GCF_006345805.1. Taxonomy (NCBI): domain Eukaryota; kingdom Metazoa; phylum Mollusca; class Cephalopoda; order Octopoda; family Octopodidae; genus Octopus; species Octopus sinensis. Next base: position 11,840,914 of record NC_043008.1, read on the forward strand.
ACCTTTCTTTATTAAATAATATTTCCATCTTGAATAGCAAAAGGTCTATACAGAAATAT
>NC_043008.1:11848472-11855972 GCF_006345805.1 Octopus sinensis
GGTGTCTTGGGAAAATTTCGAACATGGATTCTCATTTCTAAGCTATTTTTCCGATGTTGTTGTTGTTGTTGTTGTTATTATTATTATTAAATTCAGAGTGTTCTATTCCAGACAGTGACCTGAATAATAATAATAATAATAATAACCGTTGACAAATGGTATAAACAGCATCCTGAAGCTGTGACTGAGGAAGAAAATGTATCGATTCTCTGGGACTTCCCCGTACATACCGACAAACTACAAAAGCTAATATAAACCGGATATTAATATAAACGATCAGACAAAAAAAGTGTTTTTATTAATTGAAATGAGTATTCCTTGCGATCACAATATAGCCGTGAATGAATTTGACAAGATCAGTAAATATAAAGACTTGCTAATGGAAATTGAAAAAAATGTGGCATCTCAAGGCGACTACTGTACCGGTGATCGTAGGATCTCTAGGAATGATAAAAAGATGGTACTGAAACCTATTTGAAAATGATACCAGGCTTACCATCCCTACAGGAAGTGCAAAAATCGTGTTAACTGGAACGACTCATGTTGTGAAAACATCCGTTAATGAATTTATTTATTAATTAATTTTTTAAATACATATTTTACCTGTGAAGGTGCGTGTGTAATCTGGGAATGCATACAATGATCTTCTCTGCCTTAAGTGTACAGAAATCACTCGGCGAGAAATGGAAGAAAATTTGAAGAAAAAAAAAAAAAAAGAAGAATAATAATAATAAGAAGAAGAAGAATAAGAAGAACAACAACAACAGCATCGGAAAAATACCTTAGGAGGAGAACCCAGATTCGAAATTCCCCCAGGACAATTGATGAAGGCTGGAAAGTACATCAGCCTAAAGGTAGTTAACAACAAACAAGATGGGGACAAATATCCGTCAAATGTAGCGAATGTACTTGCGTAGCATTAGTATTTAAATGTGATTGACCACTTGTCATAAAATAAAAATTATACCGGACGAAATGTCCGTCGTTTAAGCAATAGAAGCCGCAGCCAAATATCGCGAAAATCTTATTGAAGAATATGCCAAAACATTATATTTTGTGACAGTGTAGGCATAGTAGGTCCGGTTAGATAGTAGAATGACCACGGCTTGAACACGCATGGCATTAGATTTGGCTCGATCAGAGTAAACTTAGGACTAATCTACGACAACAAAATAGCTACAGAGCGTAAAACGGATGGGGTCAGTGCAGAAGTAAGGAAGAATAGAGAAGGGGTATAGTTGAGGAGCGTGGAATAGTAGAGAGAAAGTATCGGGTATAGGGGGGAAATCAATGGGTAATGATTTGATAACCGCGCTGAAAATTGTGCAAACACGTGATTATAGACCACATATATAATGCTATTGAAAAGCAAGTAATTTTAATTCGATTTAAGGGGCGCGGAAAGAAGTCAATAAATTCGAATAATTTCATTGTGGAAGAACACAAACAAAAGGAGTATCAATTTGAATCTGAAAATGTTAGACGATTAAAAATTATAGGCAATAATGTCAACGGAAGATACAAATGGGTAATTGAAAATCGAAAATTAAAATGGCTCGAATCAGAGAATAAATATTAAAATATTTCAAGAAAAGAATAAGATCGTTAATTAGCTAAAGAAGTAATCAATAAAACAATATGGCTACCGTGAATGCAATCATTTTTAAAAGTACAATGTAAAACTATAAAACCCTGCTATTAAATTTTAACACAATGATTTATGAGTGACGTTCAGTCAGCGCACACATTTCTGAGGTGTTTGCTCCTTATATATATATATGTGTGTGTGTGTGTGTGTGTGTGTGTATATATATATACATATACATATATATATATATATACATATATATATATATGTGTGTGTGTATATATACACACTTACACACGCATCTATGTGCATATGCGTAAATACATACATATATGTATATGTGTGCGCATGCCTGTGGAATGTACAGAAAATAAATATTGGCATAAATAATTGTATGTGTGATTCAGTGTGTGTTTGAGAGATTATAATCAGTTTTTAGCGTACGTCAGCGTGTACGTGTTTGCAGGTTCGATCTATGGGAAAATGTACGGAGTTTGTACGAAACGTTCCGATGAAACCAATATCTTTAACGTTCTGCTTAAACGGTTGCCGATCAAAAGCTGAAGGAATCATCTATTCTCAGAAAGAATTCCAGTGGAACGACATCTAGAATTGGGGCAAAGATAATGTGAAATGATTTATGCAGTGTTTAGTGAGGTTTGAACACAGTGAGGTTGATGAGATGAAGGACGCAGTTAGTATTCATTTTAGTCTGTGTGGATGAGTGTGGTTATAATTTTCATTGATTATATATATATATATATATATATATACATATATATATATATGGAAGCGCAATGGACCAGTGATCGCGGTTTCGATTTCCAGATCAGGTGTTGTGAGTGTTTATTGAGTGCAATGCAAACACTTAAAGCTCCACGAGTCTCCAGCAGAGGAGTGGTGGCGAACCCTGCTGTACTCTTTCACCACAAATTTCTTTCAATCTTCCTGTTTCTGTTTTACCTGTATTTCGAAGGGCCAGCCTTATCACACTATGTGTCCCACTGAATATCCCCCAAAACTACGGTAATTGTACACGTATCCGTGGAGTGCTCAGCCACTTGCACGTTAAGTTCTCGAGCAGGCTGTTCCGTTGATCGTATCAACTGAAACCCTGGTCGTAGTAGCCGCAATAACATATATATGTCTGTCCATCTGGCAATTTGATGCCTTCGCTGTTGACTACTTGTCCCCTTCTCATGACTAATATTGCACACTTATCTATGCCAAACATTTTGCCTATATCTTTACCAAAGAGTCTTAAAGTCTGCATTAAGGAATATATCTCCTTTATTATTATTATTATTATTATTATTATTATTATTATTATTATTATTATTATTATTATGATTATTATTATTATTATTATTATCATTATTATTATTATTATATGTTTGACTTTTGCTTTATATTTGTACAAGTTGGCTCCAAGTCTCACCCAGAGATCTCAAGAGGCAACAGGTTGGAAGTACGTATTGTTGTTATGCCTAGTGTGCCATATATTTGGTTTTGTATTTATTATTACTATTATTATTATTATTATTATTATTATTATTATTATTATTATTATTATTATTATCATCATCATTATCATTATTATTATTATTATTATTATTATTATTATTATTATGATTATTATTATTATTATTATTATTATTAGACAAGACGAATAGTGAGATGCGATTGCAATAAATATTTTATTGGTTCAACGATGATATTTCTAGAGCAAGCTTGTCTTTCTCGAGTTGAAAATAAAAAAGTGCTAAAATTCAAAATTATAAAAACTCAAATCTAAGATCCAATGGCCCAGGATTGGACTCAGTACTGGGGTCTAGCGAAACTAACAAGCTTGACAAGCCAACTGCAAGAAGGCATAAGACGCAAAGGCTCTAATTTATTGAACGGAGCCGTCGTCTACTTTTGAGTCTTATCTCAAAGGTGTCGATTAGATATTTTCATAATACTTTTAAGTTAATATCTGATCGTCTTCGTTAGAAATCATTATCATTATTTTCTGCAACTAATGATGCTCAGATATATCAATAGATAATAATTATTTCTGTAGGAGAAAGCCAAAATGCCATTCAAGAAATATAACTTTTGAATATTGAAAAGTTCGTCATCTTTTCTATTTGGTTCTATATTCAATTTCATAATTAAATTCCAATATCTTTAAGAATTCCTTAATTAAATATTTGAATGTATTTTAAAATTCTAATGGCGTCCGTATTTCTTCGGTCAAAACCAAAAATATTATAATGTGTCAGAGTACAAAATGTTTCTACGTATAACATTATTTACACGTATAAGGAAGCTAATAACTCATGTTATTCTATAGAGTATAGAATCTAAATAAAAACAACCAATCAAAAATATATATGAAAATTTGTGATTAAAACATTTCTCATCACTAAAAACATACAATTTTACTACATAAGGAATGCTATGTAAGGATAAGATTATAAGTAAAGGTCATCCATATTTCCAGCGGTTTATCTACTGAGATATTGCAGTGTCGTCATAGAGATTCTAACAAACCTCCCACAGTTTAAAACATAGTTAATAATGCTTGTAAATATATCTTTTCTACTTTAGGCACAAGGCCTGAAATTTTGGGGAAGAGAACCAGTCGATTAGATCGACCTCAGTACGCGACCGGTACTAAATTTATCGACCCCAAAAGGATGAAAGGAAAGTCGACCCCGGCGGAATTTGATCTCCAGGAAGGTAAAGACAGACGAAATGCCTATTTCTTTACCACCCACAGGTGCTAAACATAGAAGGGACAAACACGGACAGACGAAGTGATTAAGTCGATTATATCGACCCCAGTGCGTAACTGGTACTTATTTAATCGACCCTGAAAGGATGAAAGGCAAAGTCGACCTCGGCGGAATTTGAACTCAGAACGTAGCGGCAGACGAAATACGGCTACGCATTTCGTCCGGCGTGCTAACGTTTTTGCCTGCTCGCCGCCTTATAATGCTTGTAAATATATATCAAGCACACGCTCTGGTGGTGTTTCTCAAAAATTACGATAATCCAAAATTATAAGATAGTGGCTACATAAAACGGCTTATTGACATTTATAAATTTAAGGAGGGAAAAATACTTGACGTTATAAATTACGTTATATCATCCGTTCTAATTGCGACGTAGCGTGAATTTAGAACGTTATTTTTTATCGTTTACCTTCAGATATTTCAGCCCTGATACATAGCACAAGATTCGTTTCAAGGTTACTGAGATACTAAGTTCTTACATTAAATTTTCTAACGGGCGCAGGAGTGGCTGTGTGATAAATAGCTTGCTAACCAACCACATGGTTCCGGGTTCAGTCCTACTGCGTGGCATCTTGGGCAAGTGTCTTCTGCTATAGCCCCGGGCCGACCAATGCCTTGTGAGTGGATTTGGTAGACGGAAACTGAAAAGAAGCCCGGCGTATATATGTGTATATATATATATATATATATATATATGCCTGTGTGTGTTTGTGTGTCTGTGTTTGTCCCCCTAGCATTGCTTGACAACCGATGCTGGTGTGCTTACGTCCCCGTCACTTAGCGGTTCGGTAAAAGAGACCGATAGAATAAGTACTGGGCTTACAGAAGAATAAGTCCTCGGGTCGATTTGCTCGACTAAAGGCGGTGCTCCAGCATGGCCGCAGTCAAATGACTGAAACAAGTAAAAGAGTGAAAAGAGAGAGGTCTTAACCATCGTAGGTGGGGAAAATTTTAATCCTGCATCTCGATAAAATACTTCTTTTCTGAGTAACTTCAATGCTCCCATTTCATTCCCACTTAATGGCAAATACCTGTAAAAACATTTAACTCGTCGTCACCCTTGAAGTTCTCGTCACTCCAAAACATGCACCGATTGCACTGAGAACAACCTATTCCCAGCACCTGCATGTATTCAAGTATACACCAATTCAATATTATTCTATATCTTTCAAATACTAATTGAACATAAATAATACAAGTTTTCATCGTATTAGGAGACCATTGAAAATGCATCCTGCAAAAATTTTTAAAAGGAATATGCTCCTTCAGTTGTACAGAAAATGCATATTTTCTTATATTATTTCAAAGTTCTAAATATGTTCGGATATATAAATGCTTCCAGGCATCAAGACAAATTTTTGCAAATCTGATGTTGCAACTACTACTTGTAAATCTCTATCTCGGTGATAAATAAAACGGAAAAGGATGTTGATATTCAGAAAGGAAATATATTTAACATACAAGCAGTCTCCTTTGCATTGCATCGTGTAAATAAATGTTTTATGCGTGTCCAAAAACTATAAAAATATTCAAAAATGGTTAATGCATATATATAAATTTGCAATTCAATGCAATCATATATTTTCATTCTAAGAACATTTTAAAATTATTTACATAGTCTACATTCGTAAGAGAAGTTCAGTATTAGATGTATATATTACGATTTTTTATGACTTTACAATGATAATTTTACCCAACGATATGACTTCTTTTCAATATGTGTCTTTAAACTCCACTCACTGATATCTGTAACCCAGTATTACGTTCAAGAACCAGGTACGAGAAAGTACAAGTTTAATTTGCGAAAAAACAGCTTGTAATAACAATTTAAGTCGTGTTGACAACTCTTCTACCATGGATTATATACACAAACGTACATGTTTTCGAATTTCACACTCACTCGCCCTATTTGTTTGCTTGTCTGGAACTCTCTCACTCACTCACTCACTCACTCACTCTCTCTCTTTATATATATATATATATATATACTCTTGTATGTTTTTTTGTTTCAGTCATTTGACTGCGGCCATGCTGGGACACCACCTTAAGGTAAAAACATGTATACACTCATAAATATCGACTGTGGCCAAGCTGGAGCACCGCCTTTTAGTCGAGCAAATCGAGCCCAGAACATATTCTTTGTAAGCCTAGTAATTTTTCTATCGGTCTCTTTTGCCGGACTGCCAAGTTAAGGAGACGTAAACATATATATGAATATATCTATATATATATAATATATATATATATATATATATATATATGTGCGTAATATCTATCTATCTATCTATCTATCTATCTATCTATCTATCTATCTATCTATCTATCTATCTATCTATCTATCTATCTATCTATCTATCTATCTATATATATATATATATATATATATATATATATAGAATTAATCAAAAGGACATACTAGGTATGTCAACCTGCTTGAAATACCAAAAATACACCGATGAAAACTACAGAAATCAAACGAAGGCAAAATCAGGTTAAGGTAATCTACTAACATACATTTAAGTATTTGGACTCACGTGGATCGATTTCTGCATTGGTAAAGACCTTAGCTTCTACAGCACGTGTTACCATTATTAGAGACTCCCAACCCATCGCTTCGAAGTCTGTGCTGCAACTGAATTCGTTTCACGTCGAAATCATAACAGCCACCGGTGTAAAATAATCTCGATACAATATATATATATATATATATATATATATATATATATATGTATATCATTCTATGTATGTATTTATAAATGGACATGGAAGCACTCCGTCGGTTACGACGACGAGGGTTCCGGTTGATCCGAATCAACGGAACAGCCTGCTCGTGAAATTAACGTGTAAATGGCTGAGCACTCCACAGACACGTGTACCCTTAACGTAGTTCTCGGGGATATTCAGCGTGACACAGAGAGTGACAAGGCCGGCCCTTTGAAATACAAGTGCAACAGAAACAGGAAGTAAGAGTGAGAGAAAGTTGTGGTGAAAGAGTACAGCAGGGATCACCACTATCCCCTGCCGGAGTCTCGTGGTGCTTTAGGTGTTTTCGCTCAATAAACACTCACAACGCCCGGTCTGGGAATCGAAACCGCGAACCTATGACCGCGAGACCGCTGCCCTAACCAC
>NC_043008.1:11860972-11885972 GCF_006345805.1 Octopus sinensis
TATTTATACACACACATATATATTTCTAAGTATTTACCAATCTCTATAATATACTTTCTTTCTTTCTTTCTATCTATCTATCTATCTATCTATCTATCTATCTATCTATCTATCTATCTATCTATCCATTTATCTATCTTCTATTTCTGTATACATATATTTATATATACATGTATATGTGTGTGTGTGAGTGTGTGTGTGTATATATATATGTTTGTGTATATATATATATATGTATGTATATATATATATATCTATATATATGTGTGTGTGTGTGTGTATATTTATGTATGTATATGTATGTGTGTATATGTATATGCATATCTATCTATCTATTTATCTATCTATCTATCTATCATCTATATATATATATATATATATATATATATATATATATATAGTAGAACAAAGGAAGAATTCTTTCAATTCGCGTCAAGATCTATACTTCCGACACATACAAAAGACAAAAGGAGGAAGAATATATCTTTATTATGCTCCATGGGAAAATATGTTTGTCTCCTGTGAAGTTATATGATGCCCTTTGTGTTTCTAAATGGTTCTTCTCAGAAACCTTACACAAATCTACTCCTTAAGGAACATTGCCTTGTATTTTACGAATTTTATCAACAATTTCGCTTTGGACGCTCATATACTTCTTCCCCCTGTGCAGCCTAGAATTGTCTGCTATTCTGTATACGCAGAACTGCCATCAATACGTAAAATGCATATCATTGGCCAAGTGGCTTCAGTTCGTAAGCAAAACACGTTAAATTTATGAGAAGACACTGGTAAATCAAATATCCACACACATCGAGCAAACGGTCAATTCTTCGTTGGAATATTGTATCTACCGTAGTCAACGAAAGTAAAATATTTAGAAGAAAGCTACAATTACTAGAATTCCAAATATGAATGATCAGGGAAGCCCCCATTGTCTATAAAAATAAAGTAGTTCTACCAATCTAATACGTGTGGTTTTCCGAATCCAGCAAGTAAGCTTCTACTTTCTACTTGCCATTATTTCTGCTGCTATTAAAAGCAAGTGTGGAGGCGCAATGGCCCAGTGGTTAGGGCAGCGGACTCGCGGTCGTAGGATCGCGGTTTCGATTCCCAGACCGGGCGTTGTGAGTGTTTATTGAGCGAAAACACCTAAGGCTCCATGAGGCTCCGGCAAGGATGGTGGTGATCCCTGCTGTACTCTTTCACCACAACTTTCTCTCACTCTTACTTCCTGTTTCTGTTGTACCTGTATTTCAAAGGGCCGGCCTTTTCACTCCCTGTGTCACGCTGAATATCCCCGAGAACTACGTTAAGGGTACACGTGTCTGTGGAATGTTCAGCCACTTACACGTTAATTTCACGAGCAGGCTGTTCCATTGATTCGGATCAACCGGAACCCTCATCGCCGTAACCGACGGAGTGCTTCCATCCATTAAAAGCAAGTAAATCTGTATCCATAACATGACCATTCCTAAATACAGCAAAATCTATATCAAATATAACTTATTTGTTCTGACAAGAAAACCGACATTGCATAATGTATTGGTAGATAAAGAGAAGATGGCGATGCGTAGATATGTTTTGACCTTATGCTTGCGCAATCTTGGAATTAAACAATGGTAAGTAAAGTTATTGAAAGAACGTACAATTTTTAAAACATCAAATAATTTATGTTTCTAAATGAAAATGGATTTCATGTAATCATAGCAGAAATTCTAATCCAGCTACGGTATACAGATTGCTTTCTTCATAATCTTTTGTTTGAAAGAACCACGTGTTATGAAGCAATGCTGTTCAACATGAGCAAGGTGTTAATCTCTAATCCATGTAATAATTTATAACTTCAGAGTTGCTTCCCCTACCCAGAATTGATTATGAAGTTAATGATTCTTTCCTTTCTCAAAAGGGCAATTATAGTTAATTAAAATCTAATGGCTCACTAAATTGATGGCTTTATTTTTAAGCAGAATATTTCCCTGGGTAATTTTCTCCATTGAACCCTACTTCCCAAAATGCGCTCTTTCGATGGTCGATTCTGATTTCCTAAATTTACAGATATCTGTCAGAGATGTATGCATAGATCAAATATAAAAATTCATGTTAAATAGAATTATACATCCTTAAATCGTTAAATCCTTAAAAATGTTTCAGCCCGAAAGCTGCGGCCATGCTGGGGCATCACCGTTGAATGAGCTACACTAGTATGTGAAACTACCTCTCATACGTGGCACTTGGTCAACAAGGGAGTTCGACGCCGCTGCCCGCATCTGTGTTTCCTGTCGGAAACCCTGGAACCCCTGAGATAGAGTTTAATTTTAAAGAAGAAAATACATGTAGAGATTTCTTTAAAACTGGTGCTGTAATGGAGTTTTACTTGCTGAGTTGTATAAGTTTCAGAAATGTAAGCATCGCCTTTCATTCCTACATTCCTACAGGGAAGAATTTTGCATTAAAAAAAATAATAATGATTTCAAATTTTGCCACAAGGGCAGCAATTTTGGGGGAGAGAATGAGTCGGTTACATCCACCGCAATGTTGAAGTGGTACTTATTTTATCCACTCGGAATGGATGAATAACAAAGTCGACCTCGACGGAATTCGAACTCAGAACCTTCAGAGAGGCAGATTGCCTTAGGCATTTCACCCGGCACGCTAACGATTCTGCCAGCTTGCCGCCTTAATGATAACAACAACAATAATAAGGATGATGGTGATGATAATAATAATATTCTTCCACATAAATGAACCAACACATTGTCTACTTGTAACACATTTTTATTCTGGTATTCTTGTCAAATTATTTTCAAAATATCAGTATTGTACACACCGGATTGAAGTAAAACTATTCGCTTGAAATATCTCTGAAATATGATTATGTTAAATAAATTGGCTTCTCAAAGCCAATGGAGGTGGTTTAAATTTTTATCGGAAATTAGTATATAGCATCTCATAATACCATACTAATCATCTTTGGATATCGGATTTAAGTAACATGATTCTAAGTACTCAATTAGAATGTTTGTAAAATATCAACAATACAAACGTCTGTGACGGGTTTAGAAAGAATGTATGAAGTTAAAATGTTTCAAAAAACATACAGTATTTGGATTGCAAATTTATGAGAAGACCATCATAAGCTGAATTGCAGAAACTCTGAACTGTACCATACATTTATTTCGCGTTAGCGTAATCGTCGTACGGAGAAAATGAAAGAAATATGAAATCACGAAATCATCGAAGATCTGGCTGTATCTGCGACCATAGTGAGCATATCTCCCTCCCTTGTCAGCTCATTCAAATAGTGCTTTTGTTGGTTATTGAGTTGTTTAACACTTATTTCTAGCAAAGCTGCTTCTGATAATGACCTTGTTCATTTTAGTCTTGTTATTTTATTTCTCACGCTCAGCGACTGTGTGTGTCGCTTAAAGAATATATAGTATTTGCGAATGGAAATAGCTTTTGTCACGTCACTAGCTGGAGATTGTCTCTCACTGAGGAGGGATAACATTCAGAAACCTAGGTTTGTGAGTATCACGTAAAGCTAGAAATGAGAGCGATGATCTCTTAATACGACGGGCAGAAAGTAAATAAGAAATTTTAACGGAAAAATAAGTTATTGTACGGGAGGAAGCGAAATTTGTCACTCGGTGAACCAAAGAGACAGTATCGAAGAAAACAGACAGAAACAGTCAAGAACAGAGAAACACAAAACCGTACACATTGAAAGGAAATTTATGAAAATATGAATTGCAATATACGGACACAAACTAATGGAAAAGATGTTTTCCTGGGGCTAAAACAACAGTAATATCGTCCTTTACGGGACTGCCACGTTATGTTGACATATAAACATTATTTTATATATATATATATATATATATATATATATATAGGCGCAGGAGTGGCTAACCAACCACGTGGTTCTGGGTTCAGTCCCACTGCGTGGCATCTTGGGCAAGTGTCTTCTGCTATAGCCCCGGGCCGACCAATGCCTTGTGAGTGGATTTGGTAGACGGAAACTGAAAGAAGCCTGTCGTATATATGTATATATATATATATATATGTATGTGTGTATGTTTGTGTGTCTGTGTTTGTCCCCCTAGCATTGCTTGACAACCGATGCCGATAGAATAAGTACTGGGCTTACAAAGAATAAGTCCTGGGGTCGAGTTGCTCCAGTAAAGGCGGTGCCCCAGCATGGCCGCAGTCAAATGACTGAAACAAGTAAAAGAGTAAAAGAGTACATAGCAGATACATCGATGTTAACGAACTGCAAACTTTGAGAAGTTAAAGAAACGCCTAAAACCATTTCCACATTAAGATTGAACTTCCATAAGAGTACAAATATGAAATCTTTCTGAACATAACATAATTTCCAGACAGAGACATTAGAGTAGCATATAACAAAAGCATCTCTTGCAATGACACAGACATTGTGTGGTGGCACAAAGACAGTTTATATCTACAGCAATGTAGATGTAGCAGCATCTGTCCTTTGAAATCAGTTCAGACACCTCCACAAGTGAATACTTGATACGAATATTGAGATAATAAAATATTAATCGGCTGTGAATTTTGAAACAAATTGATGGATTAAGTAATAAGATATTACAAACATCAATACAACGAAATAAATATCGTTGGACACTATATCGAAAGGACAATAAACACATATAAAATGCATTTCATAAAACAAATATAAATTCTCTATAAAATGGAATTCTAGGATACCATATGAATGTGAATGTAGCTTACAGCCACGCCTCTGCCTACATAATTACTGCCATTAAGAATATTTTTTACCAAAAATCAAATGAGTAGTTTTTATACCTGAAAACATGGTCCTGTTTGATTTATTAGTTCAAAGTGATTTATAACTTCGACGTGCGTGTTTGTGTGTCATGTGTGTGTATTCCTGATAAAAGATCATATTTATGCCAAGAACGATGCCGCGTAACAAAATTGGTTTCTTGAACGAATAAATATTCACAACTGCGAAACCTCATAATTCATAAGGATAACACTATTTGATCACAAATGAAACCTTAATAATCCTTAGCACTATAGGCACGGAGCCAGAAATTGTGTGTGAGGGAGCTAGTCGATTTCATCGAACCCCAGTGCGTAACTGGTACTTATTTAATCAACCCCGAAAGGATGAAAGGCAAAGTCGACATCGGCGGAATTTGAACTCTTAACGTAAGGAAGCACGAAATGCCGCTAAGCATTTTGCCTAACGTGCTAAATGTTCAGCCACATTTACGGTCAATATTCAATGTTTCGAGTAATCAAATTACTTTCCCCATCTATAAATCTTGCTGTTGTGTTAAAACATCAAGTTACCATAGCATTGTGTGTAAAAGACCAAAAACCATGAAAGTATGATGTATCTAAGAATCTTACTATTTCAGAAATATAGAAATGAAATTGTGCGGCAATGAGAGAAAAACATTCGAGAAAACCGAAACACATCTCTCTCTTTCTCTCAATCTGTATAAATTATTATTTGGTATATTATATATATATATATATATATATATATATATATATATATATATAATATATATATATATATGCACATACATATCTATATACGTCTAAACAATAAACATACATACATATCTATATACCTATAAACGATAAACACATACGCACACACAGATATAAGTTTGTGAGGCGCGAGGTGTGTGTATATGAGCACAATCCGCAATATTCCCGGCTACAATATATCAATTACAAAGTATTGTGAACCGAGATGACAATAAATGCCGAAACAACCTGGTTGGAATCGAAACAACAAGGGTATTTTTTCGTTTATGTATATATGATAATAAACGTTGACTCATAATATTTGTGTTTCACTTTGTCATCAAAAAAACGCCATTATTAAAAAAGTGTAATGCAAAATATATGCTACCCACCTTGTGCTTGTGTATATTAACCCAATCAACTAACACACTATAACTTTCTGTTATCTTACAGATGTGACATCTGTGTTAATGCTAATGAAAGGTCAATGATATTAAAGGAACGTTCTGCATGACATACGACTATCCTTAGATCAAAGCTAATCTAGGGCACATATTCCCATGTAATCTGCTTTTAAAGATAAGTGTATTGGGAAAGGACACTTACAACCACATACTTATTTTCACGCACATAAACATGCATAATTGATAAACACATATAACTATGTACAAATATATAATTACATATTTATGTATATATACATATACATAACTTCTGAACCATGAATTCCTGTACATTGTTTCTCTCTCCGTTTTATTTCGTTCTTTCTTCATTTTTTTTCTTTTACCAGTCAACACTTTGTGTCGCAGAACGTAGGTTCGAAACGTCAATGACTTTTCCATTCTTCCTGAGCGTCAAATTAACACACTCGTTTCTTGTTGCTTCACTTGTCTTCCACTTTTGTCTTCCGTAAATTTGAACTCTCCCTCACTCTCATTCACTATATATTCACTCTCTCTCTCACTATATATATATATATAATCTATCTACCTGTATGTATATATGGTATGCATGTATATATATATAGGTATGTATGTATATATGCTGATATATAAGTATGTAGGCATGTATATATGTGTGTACTTACGCATGCATGTATTTGTGTATGTACATATCAGAATTGAATATACACTGTCGATAAACCAATGACTACAGCATTTTTCCTGTGACAGCATCTCTAAAGGATAGCATGTGTTAAAAGCTCAATATCTATCAGAAGTGCACGACAATTCTTCTTGACAGCGACCATGCACGTTTCATTGGCGGGTATTCGCAGCAACAGTTATGTCCCTTCTAAAATGAGGAGTTGGGATTTGTTTCACATTTCATGAAATAGCTTGAACATTAATTATATCTGTAATGGCAAATATACTATTTATTTACCCCCACCTGCTATACAAAGAGTCTGAACTGCACAATTAATGTAATACAAAAATATTCCATTATTCATAAATCCGTACGTACACACACACACACACACACACACACACCTACTTATGTATGTCAGTCCTAACATCTTATTTCTTTATTGCTCACAAGGGGCTAAACATAGAAGGGACAAACAAGGACAGACAAAGGGATTAAGTTGATTACATCGACCCCAGTGCGTAAATGGTACTTAATTTATCGACCCCGAAAGGATGAAAGATAAAGTCGACCTCGGCGGAATTTGAACTCAGAACGTAGCGTTAGACGGAATATCGATAAGCATTTCGCCCGGCGTGCTAACATTTCTGCCAGCTCGCCGCCTTTCAGTCCTAATATATTCTCAGGCAAATTATTGGATTTAGCCGACTCTAGTATTCTTGTTAATTTTGATACAACGCCAGAATTTTTGAGGAGGGGAAAAAAATCAATTACAGCGACCCCAGAGCTCAGCTGTCATTTACTATGTGCCCCCATGAATGGATGAAAAGCAGACATCATCTAGACGACATTCAGTCTCCATAAAAGAAGAAAAAAAACAGGAAGAAATATCAAGTTCCTTATCCGCCAAAGTAACAAATATGCCAGTTCTTCGCCATTGTGTTAATGATATTAAAAGAACCATTGTGTTAATGATATTAAAAGAACATTAAAAATTATTAAAAGATCATTAATATTGAAAGGACATTAATGAATTGTAGACATCGGATAATGAATTAGTTGGGTGGTAGCTACTGTTTTTTCAGTGTTTTTGACTGGACCGTCGTTAGTAGAATATTTTCCTCATTTCATTGTAAAATTTTGTTGAATGCTATAACGACTGTTCGATGAATTGTGAACTAAGCTGCTTTACACATTTCTGTCTTATCGGGTCCGTTAACGTACACATGTGACCGCATATTAAAGAGGTCCGTCCATTTGTGACCACCAGTGTTTTTCGAAAATCATAATTACATTAAGCAACTTGAGAGAAAGTAGGCTGCACTTTCTAGTAGTTTTTGGGGACCCATTTAAAGTAGCGTCGCCTTGACTCATGAAGAGATTATTTCTGCAGATAAATCGAGAGAATAAAATAGAGGGAGAGAGAGGGGGGGAGAGGGAAGGCTGATGATATAGGCAGTAGATTAGAAAAGATAATTAAAGAACTATCGGAAATAATAATGAATTTAATGAATAGAGGAAATATCGGATCATATTTAACTAATAGGTTTTCGGTTGGTTAAGCGAGGCAGATCATGAACTATTTACCTCATAAATCAAATCGCATTCTTACATTCCTCTCCCTTACATCTTCTGCATTAAAGATGCATTATCTTTATGAAAATGCAACCATCTCTCAATAGTTAAATGAAGCGTGATATCCGACTAGATATGGTTTATATTTGCAAGCGCGAACCTAATTCACTTATTTGCCTCCGGAATCAGAACATTGCAGTTCATGCCATACCCACTTTCTTTCAGCATGGCTTGATTTCATTCTTTTTTTTTTTCGTATTATTTCGGCAACTTATAGCCACACCTTCCTTAACCGATACTCAATATTGTGCAGCATTTTATAGTTTCTTTTCGAAATCATTTAAAAAAAATTACGAAAATGAAACTTCGATATTTATTAAATATAATTTTAGTGCAGAATTTACTGCTCTTTGTTTTCTTACCACTAATGAGAAGTGGAATATTAATCTTGCCCTTACACGCCACATCACTGGTCGTGAACATACAATCCAAAGCATCAGTCTCATGGTTTCCAAATGGCATCAAAGGATGAATTCCTTTTAAAAACCATGTTTCTCCAGTGGATCAATTTTTACAATGTACCTACCACAAAACATCGTCCTACCTACAAGATTATGCTCGATCTCCTAAACAATATACCTGGCTGTCTCACAGACGTCTCTTTTTCATATACAAACCCAGCTTGTCTTAAATCATGTCTGCTTCTGTACAGTTTATTGTTTGCTCACATACACTACCTAACCATATAGCCACATATTAGGCTATTTCTTGTCAATCTTTTTGCGTCATGCAAGAGTAATTATATCCAATTATTCTGCTGTTTTCACAGCGATACTACGTTCGAAATAATCATTTCTTGTTTGCATAATACATTACTTATGGTATTTTCTTCACATACCTTAGAAATCTTATGGCATTTCATGTAAGGTGACCGGTCAGAAGTTTGTCAGTTCAATGCTTTTACATTAGCACATGCTGAGCGCTATTATATAAGCCATCGCTGTGAGTTGCTAAAACAAAATACAATTCAAATACTGCAGTTTTTCTAATCGATTAACTCTTCCCCTACCTATGTGTTTCGTCTTGTGCCTATGTTACGAAATCTTATTGTATTTTTACATCTGCCGAAAGCTGTATATATCTTTTCGGTGGTTATATTTAATTTAATCAACTGCAGTACGCTGCAAATACCTATATACAACTAAACTCTTCCATATATTTAATCTGGTTGCATCAGATTTTGAGGCTTCCTCCTGCTGATAACCAAAAAAGAAAGCAAAGCCTGAATCTGAAAATGGAAACAAATAACATAAACATACCGAATTCATTTGAAAGCACCAATAGATCAAGTTGTTATTCAGATTTCTCGTCTAATATTTCTTTTATGCCATCTGTGTCTCAATTATATACAAACATCTACGTACAATGAGCCATAAAAATATACGACCACTCTCAGAAAATAAAAAGGAAAGTATAATGAAATGGAAACGAACATTCGTAACTTAAGAATTAACCAATTAAACAAATGATTAATAATACTTGTGGGACCCGCAATTCTAATCACAACATGAAGATCAATGTCTTGTATCGATGCTGGCAAAACTGCTGCTCTCCAGAACCAGCATCATTATTACCCTCCTTATAACTAATTAGTTCACATTTTCTAAATACTGAAGTAATAAGCATATTGCTCAATCCTGTCTTACCATCTAAAATCCATCTCAACAAGATAACATGAAAATTGTTTAAATGAATTAAAATCTCTGAATTTAGAACAAGGAGGTTATAATCCACTCTATTGCTGGAAGTTCATTCTTGGCAAATATACACAGTACACAGAGGTCTTAATGAGAGAAGGATGGATATTGAGAAATACGTTGACACATAAGAAATGGTAAGAGCACTCACGAAACCCGAAATGTCACAATGACATGACTATGTGATTCTCTGACAGACCATTCCGTATTGACAAAGCCATTGTTGCGAACAACCAATATATACCAAAGAAAGAAGTTATTCAGTTTGACAGACACTTGAAATCATTACAATAGACACAACGCTGGGAAAGATGTTAAAAGCTTTCATAGTACTTTGATTTTAAAATGTATATAGTTTGTGTATGAAAGTTCAACACAAGACTAATGTCGAGTGCTCTTTATACAAATAAAAATGTTTATGAATAAATAATATAAGCTCAAAATGTCCTCATCGCTGTACGTTTATTTCAAAAAGTTAACGATGATAGCCATAGGGACAACTAACACCGAGACATACTACACAATCATCATCATATAGGCGCAGGAGTGGCTGTGTGGTAAGTAGCTTGCTAACCAACCACATGGTTCCGGGTTCAGTCCCACTGCGTGGCATCTTGAGCAGGTGTCTTCTGCTATAGCCCCGGGCCGACCAATGCCTTGTGAGTGGATTTGGCAGACGGAAACTGAAAGAAGCCTGTCGTATATATGTATATATATATATATGTATGTGTGTGTGTCTGTTTGTACCCCTAGCATTCCTTGACAACCGATGCTGGTGTGTTTACGTCCCCGTCACTTAGCGGTTCGGCAAAAGAGACCGATAGAATAAGTACTAGTCCCGGGGTCAATGTGCTCGACTAAAGGCGGTGCTCCAGCATGGCCGCAGTCAAATGACTGTAACAAGTAAAAGAGTAAAAGAGTAAAGAGTATATCTCTATATTGGAAAGTTATTTTAACATATAAAAGCTACACTATGACAACACAAGTTGCAACATCAACGACAACAAGAACAACAACAACCATACCAACAAAGCACATTTCGGAACAGAAGGTATTAGATGTATAACAAAACATTACAACATATTCCAAAAAGACAATATTGCACATATCTCAAGGACACACAAATGCACCCGGTGATGTTGTGATGGGCGATAGAGAATATACCGAAAATAACTCTCAATAAATTTTCCAGCTGTCGCATTACGCTTAAGCCTGAAAAATTCCATCAACCTTCCCTCACGCATTCTTTTCTGTTTTGATAAAAAATTTCTTTGATCATTTAAACATGCTCTATTATTTATCAGAACATCTGTTTCTGCTTGATAACCAAAACAACCAACTTCTGCTGTCAGTAATACAAAAATAATTTTCTCATGGAACTTGAAAAATGTTCTTGAATAGTTTTCAAATTTTTATTAATGGCAGATTTTTAAGATAGGCACAAGATGAGTCACATTGTAAGAGGGAGTCAGTGGACTGTATCAGCTTCAATACTATTTTGTTACATAGCTTCTTACATCGGGAAGCTTAAACGATAAAAATCAACATCGGCGGAATCTGAACTTAAAACGATAAAACATGTTATTATATTTTTCCAGTATTTCATACAACATTCTATGCAATCAGTCTATTCATTCCCAAACCACTGTATTATATCCTGGAAAAAATTATGGAAGAAAAGGATAAATTAACAGCGAAACAAAAAAAAATAAAGTTTAAAATAATAGTTGCGCTGCTGGGATGTTATGTGAAATTAACTGATAATGGTGAGAGCCACTGAAGAATAAGGGCTTTTGGTATACGTATCTGTTGTATACGGGATCAGTTACACACCAGCTACAAATAAAATTCCTAAATATTGATTTAAAGATAAATAAAAAATTCAAGAAATTACCAGCTGGTGTATTATCTTCAAAGCGGAAGAATTTTCTTCCGCATTTGTTTAATTTTTTTCTGCCCCCGAAAAATCTTTTTGATTTTTTTAAAACAAATTGCAGTACTTATCTAAACATCTGTTTTTGTTGGGTGATAGGAAAAACCAAATGCTTCTATCATGAATAAACTTATATTTATCGTAGAACTTAAACAATTTTCTTAGAATACTTTCCAAATATTTGTTAGTGATCCTGTTATATCGAGCACTATTTTGTTTTTGGTTCTGAATGTGTTTTTGTTGTCCATTTTATATCATTTTCCCATGTTGCTGTTGTCGGGATTGAATTATAAATAAATTTACTTTCGTGGTAGAACGAATCCTATAGCGGGAGCGTTCAGATCTCGATCCTTTGTGAAGATGATAGCAATAAATGAAATAAAACATAAACCACTTATAATCCGGCAAAATTTGTCTAAGAACAATATGGTGAACTGATTATAGCCATTGTCCTAAATAGCCATTGTCCTGCATTTGACTGAATTTGATATGCGTTGTGTTTTAAAGCTTCAAAACTTTTAAATATTATTTCAGTGTAAGGCGGCGTGCTGGCAGAATCATTAACATATACCGGGCGAAATGCTTAGTAGCATTTCGTCTGTCTTTACGTTCTGAGTTCAAATTCTGCGAAGGTCGACTTTGCCTTCAATTCTTTCAGGGATATTAATTAAGTACCATTTGCGTATTTGGTCGGTCTAATCGACAGACACCCTCTCCCAAAATTTCGGTCCCTGTGCCTAGAGAGCTAGCAAAACAACACGGAATTGTTTCAAAAATAGGCGTAGAGCATCGTTCAGAGGAATTGTCGACATCATCGTTCCCTAATTATTTTATTGACTCTGAAAGGATGAAATGCTCAGTTGATTTTTGCGAGGTATAGACTTTCACAACTTGACTGTAATTTACAAATTTAGAATGACAGGAAAACATTATCAAGATTTCTAATAAGAAACACTTGAAGAAGTATTTGCAGAATGAGACTCCCCAGAGTAACTCTAAATATGCCGATTATTTCGTGGGTGTATATAATGATTATGCAGTTTCCTCATCACTGATCCATCTGAAAATTAATATAGCATATGGCTGTTATTAGTACAAAACGTATATCTATGCATGGAATGTTTAAAATGACTTTTGCTTTGCTAGAAATGGTACACCAATTTTCCTTAAATCATTAAAATGTAATAAAAAGACAGATACTATAACTGTTGGAAAGAGGGTATGGCAAAGAGTGAAAAGCATTTCATAATAGGTCCGCTTTGCTTCGAATTGGCCTATCGACTGACAACAACACTGATGTTAAAAGATGTTGCCCATGTAATTATATTGACGAATGATTTTTTTTTTATTTTCAGAATTAAGATAAAATCATATTATGAAGAAAACTTAGGTGACAACCTATACGATAATTAACTGAGTCAATTACACAGCCATGTGGATTTAATTCTTTAAAAATATCAAACAACTACTATATAACAATCCTTTATACTATAGACACAAGGACTGAAATTTTAGGCAAAGGGATAGTTGATTACATCAACTACGATACTCAACTGGTACTTCATTTATCGAGCCTCAAAGGCAAAATTCGACCGCGGCGGAATTTGAACTCATAACGCAGTGACGGGAGAAATACCTATTTCTTTACTACTCACAAGGGGCTAAACACAGAGAGGATAAACAAGGACAGACAAACGGATTAAGTTAATTATATCAACCCCAGTGTGTAACTAGTACTTAATTTATCGACCCCGAAAGGATGAAAGGCAAAGTCGACCTCGGCGGAATTTCAAATCAGAACGTAGCGGCAGATGAAATACTGCTACGCATTTCACCCGGTGTGCTAATGATTCTGCCAGCTCGCCGCCTTTATTTTTTCCGACTCAGTATTAACTGGTTTTTACAACGATTTGTAACTGTGCCTTTATGAAGAACACACTATCGCTATTTCTAATTTTCAATAGAAATTTAGGGAAAATCTATATTCCCTTAAATCTAATTACTTACACACCGTTTCTTCTAATACAAATGAAGAAATTACATTAAAGTAGAAACTAGGTGAACATTAAACAATCTTCACTTATTTCCTCGAATCCACACGAAAGGGATTATTCAAAACCAACTTTGGATCTTTTCGGTTTGAACGGCAGTTTTTAGCATAATTTCTAGGTAGTTAAAAAATTTTAAACTTCGTATACTAGTAGAATATGTTTATAAAACATCTTTTTCTCTTGGCTTTATTGAGAAAATTCTATAGTTTTTAAGATATTTGTTGTTTTTTCTTCAATTTCTGCAATTTCAACCAATCACTGACGTCCATTGAGGTAAACAACATTCTATGCCGTATGAATATGTCCCTCGTTTAAAAAACAGATTGGGTTTATTTACATTTGTGAAGAAAAAAAGATACCCTTTCCCCCACACCTAACCCTAACCCTAACTAAACCTAACTAACTCTAACCCTAAAAGAGATTGAAATGCAATAGATCGATTCTAGGGTCATAATTATGGGTGACAATTTCATATGGCACCGCTAGAAAAACTGCCGTTCAAACCGAAAAGATCCCCAACTTTTTCTCAGGTACTTCAGCATATATTTTCTGTTTCAATGTCTACAAGGCACACTATGTATTACTCATTTCAAATGTCTGCATCATTTTTAAATGGTGAGCAACATTTTGAGCGCAAAAATATCTTATTTGCTTCTCAATTATCGTCAACTAACAAATACGATTTTTAGCTTTCATTGGGCTTCCTTCAGAGTATTTGTTTCTTTCAATTTTCACAGCTTTTATATATACGAATGGATTTCTGTTTACGATTGCTGTGTTTGTGTTTGTGTGTGCACGCACCTGTATGTATGTGTGTATGTTTGCGCGTGTTATCATAGAAGAACTAAATAGTGTTTTTGCTTTATTTTTCGGTACTTCATTCTGAACGTCTACCACATTTTAATTCCAATTGTAGACAACAAACTCTTCATTGTGGAATAATGTGGATATCTTGCGGTTCGAATTGCTACGGTATTCTAAAAGAAAAAATATATATATACATGCAATGGATTCAGTTATATAGGTAGGGATATTTTCTTTCTGTTATTCTTTATTATATTGTAATATTGCGTTAGTATTAGAGCTATCGTCAGGGACGTCTACGTCCCTGATAATGAATTTAAATATTAATCCACTTTCGACGAGTCGTTAAACACTATGTTTGACGTCAGTTACAAAATGAGATACTTTCAAACAGAACAAAGACGCTTTTTGTGTGTTAGCTTTCCCTTCTAACTCAACTATATTAATATTTGTGGCTGTAACAAAGTACCACAATGAACTAACAACGCACCAATATAAGAAGCGACACGTTGACAGTAAGGAGGTTTCATTAGATTGCAATCTTTTGTTGAAATATTTCTGTAAATGCATGGCGTCTAAATGGTCGCAAAACATACAGTGATAGCACAGAAATGTTTCTCATATCCAACAGCCACGTCTTTCTGATTGTGAACAAGTATTAGACCGGTTCGTCCTGGATGAAGATAGATCGAGCAGTCATGGCTGCAATTCAATGATCAGTGCTTTTATCGATTAGCTCCGGCGTTAAGGTCAAGGACAACGGAAGTGAGAAAACTTACAGAGATGAAAATGAAAGAAAGATTCGGTAGTGGCACATCTCACATATTTCAGGTGTACAATCTGAAGATTAAAAGTTCGGTGATGTCTACGGCTTATGCCTCTGACTCCCATATTCAGATGGCAGTCCGGATTATATAAATATATAATATTGGTTTATTTGAGTGTCTCCAGTAAATCATTAAGTTCTGATCTGCATAGATACACAGTAGCCCTAAATATTTGTTGCATTTTATGCATTATAATCAACGACGTCATTTCGTACGAGCGGTAGACACGAAACCTGAACGTTACCTATCGCTGGCAGGGTGACCAATTACTGCTGTTTAGCATTCAAGTGACCATCATTGAAAAGACCAAAGAAGGTCGAAATCACTTAATCTGGTGGACTCGGCGCTGGAGGCAGCAGGGACTTATCTTCCCGAGGTGATATAAGGAGGAGTGCATTCGGCACCAAAATGCCTATACGATAGTTTCGTCCATAGCAGTTTCCGCAATAAAGTTTGTTCTTACAGAACACCCACGTGGGGATAAATATTACTTCTTTGTATTAGTACTACTTCTGTCTCTTATACATTTAGCTATAGAGGTTTAGGCTCGCCCTTAATATCCGTTGGCAGCTTTTAAAAATATCAACCTGTTACATAAATTTGCTGATCCACAAAAGACTATATTTGTTCAAGATGCATGACCTTTTCATAATAGGAAATATTCTTATTATTAATACCTTCACTAGCATTGTCTCATCGCAAACATCTTCATTCAATAGATTCAACTCCTGCCTTGCAAAAGTTATGTTCTGCTTGACCCACAGGCAGGAGATAAAGTTAAGCTCAGATTTCATTTGTGATTGAAATTCACTGATTTATTTATTTCTGAGAGTGCCAACTGCGTTAAGAAATACACGAACATCGGATTATAAGGTAAATGACATTTACATTAAGAACAGCTTCAGTCATATTCGTCTTGTATATGGACACGGAAAATATCTTAGGAAAGTTAAAATTTCATTGAGCTGATATTATGAATTGATTTTGAGATTTGGTAAGTTACATTTACACCACAACGGCAAAATGGCTCATTTGACTTATGCAAGCCTCACTTGTAAAATAGAGTCGTCTCTGCTTTGTTTCAGCTGTCATTGACTTAACGTCATTTCATGTGTAAAAATTCAGTTATTTTTCGTCTACAATTCTGTATTTCAGGAGACACAATTATTTCATTATGACTTAGCTGCTTTGACGACACTAAAATAGATCATTGGTTTTATCGATTAGTTCCGACGTGGAGTTCAAGAACAAGAAAGGTGAGAAAACTTAAGAGATGAAAATGAAAGAGAGATTGGCTAGTGGTACATCCCACATGTTACAGATACACAATCTGAAGATTAAAAGTTCGGTGAATAGTAAATTACTTTTCTTAACATTATTTACAATTGACGGATATTTGTCCTCATCTTGTTTGTTGTTAACACAACGTTTCGGCTGATATATCCTCCAGCCTTCATCAGGTGTCTTGGGGAAACTTTGAACCTGGGTTCTCATCCCTAAAATATTTTTCAATGTTGTTGTTGTTGTTGTTGTTGTTGTTGTTGTTGTTGTTGTTGTTGTTGTTGTTGTTGTTGTTGTTGTTATTATTATTGCTATTATTATTATTATTATTAATATTATTATTATTTTTAGTTTTATTATTATTGCTATTATTATTATCATTATTATTATTATTGCTATTATTATTATCATTATTATTATTATTATATTATTATTATTATTATTATCATCATCCTTATTCAGGTTTCTGCCTGGAATCGAACTCGGAATCTTAGGGTTAGTATCGCGCGCTCTTAACCACTACAACATATGCCGAGTTCGATTCCAAGCAGTAACCTGAATAATAATAATGATAACAACAACATCGAAAAATATTTTAGGAATGAGAACCCAGGTTAGAAATTTCCCCCAAGACACCTGATGAAGGCTGGAAGGTATATCAGCCGAAACGTTGTGTTAACAACAAACAAGATGAGGACAAATATCCGTCAACGTAAACCTGAAAGTATATACAATACTACCACTGGATAGCAAAGGGTGGAATCTGAAGGTTGACGTGCTTTATACTGTACTCTTTCTTAACAGAATATATCCTAACTTCTTTCTGTTTTCTACTCCCAAATTCACGTACAAGTGTTTGATCGGGTCGAGGCTGTAATAGAAAACACTTTCCCAAGATGT
The DNA here is from genome assembly GCF_006345805.1 of Octopus sinensis. Classification (NCBI taxonomy): domain Eukaryota; kingdom Metazoa; phylum Mollusca; class Cephalopoda; order Octopoda; family Octopodidae; genus Octopus; species Octopus sinensis. The sequence continues at coordinate 11,878,716 of NC_043008.1, forward strand.
AACGCATTGGGACTGAACCAGGGACCATGTAGTTGGGAAGCAAGCCTCTTATTTGTTTATTGCCCACAAGGGGCTAAACATAGACGGGACAAACAAAGATAGACAAAGGGATTAAGTCGATTACATCGAGCCCAGTGCGTAACTGGTACTTAATTTATCGACCCCGAAAGGATGAAAGGTAAAGTCGACCTCGGCGGAATTTGAACTCAGAACGTAGAGACAGACTGCTAAGCATTTCGTCCGTCGTGCTAACGATTCTGCTAGCTCGCCGCCTTCATCGTGGAGAATCTGGGGATCGATCCCGGTACTTCTCGCAACCTCTTACTACACAGCTATGCCTGCACCGATGATAGTGTTCTTTCTTGTTACACCAAGAGAGAGAGAGAGAGTTATGTTATTCTGGTAAATGCAAGATGCGTAACAAAAAATTCATTCATTCCTGAATAGGAATATCGTCGTAAAACAACCGAAAAAGCTTCATTAAGAAACCGAAAGCTGATCATAGATACGGCGTACTAGAAAAACTAATTTTTTAAATCATTAAATCGACTTATATTACAAATAAATCCATACGGAGTTCTTTCAAGCTAAAATACTATAAAGAACACTCCTTCCAAAATATTTCTCGTTGAAAGTTATTTCTGTTAGTTACAGATTTTATTTATCTGAAAAAAAAACCCGGAAATTTAAGTCCAATACAAAGTTAACAACAAAAAAAAAGAATCGCTTTTCCTTCCCCTTCTGTTTTATTCTCTTTCACTGAAGATATTCTCTCTTTCTCCTACGTACACACCATATGCGCAGAAAAAATAATGGTAAACATTATTCTTTGGAGCACAACACTATCAGATTTCCAAACCATAGCAATTAATTCAAACCGGAACTCTTTCTTAAAAGCATTAAACTGTTCGAAATCGTAAAGTGTCCAATAATTTTCTTTCTCGCCAGGAGGTGTACTCAACGCTATCTTATGACAAAAGAAATGTGGAGGTTTACTATCAATGTTAAGCAATGGCTACCCAAACAGATATCTGATACTGGACTGAAATATAAAAACAAAATCTAATAAACCTCAATTGTTTCTTTCGTTTTCTTATAAATTGCTATTCTTTTTGTTGATGTTGTTGTTGTTGCTGTTCTTGTTGATGCCTCTTTTCAACCACTTGACAATGTGTGAACCCCGTGGTTCGGAAATTTCTCCTTGTAACGCCTTTCAATCCGTCACACGTGTGGTCTGCAGAAGACATCGTTATCATCATCATCATCATCATCATCATCATCATCATCATCATCATCACCATCACCACCACCGCCACGCCACACCACCACCACTATCATCATCACCATATCTATCATCGTCATCATCATCATCATCACCACCATCACCGCCACTCCACCACCCGCCACCCCATCACCACCACCACCACCACTAACACCACCATCACCACCACCATCATCATCATCATCATCATCACCAACAGCATTACTATTATATCATTCCATCGTTCATTTTATTGTTTTGCCGTTAATTGGAATCTGGTATTATTGGATAGAAGTTCCCAGGAAGCATCTTAAAGCCTAATTATTCCATCCAAACCCTAAGATTTCTCATTATCGTTTTAAATTTCTTGTTAGCGATTTAATTGCCGAAACTCTGTAATTTTCATTGCATTTAAACTTCTTCGAAAATATTTTAGGTATCTTTTAACTCTTATCCTTCGGAGTTCAGCATTTTTTTTCTTTTAGCATTCGCACATTTTTCAATTAATCTTCTCCAAACATCTCCCCTTTTCTGTCTTATCGATCAACATCCTTGTCGCCCTTTCGTCTTTAATGTTTAATTATTTCCCCCCCAGAGAAAGAAGAGAATAATATTCGTGACTCTAATAAAAACATTTCTGTTTATTTGTTGCTATTGTCCAGGCAGCGATATTAGGGGTTCTGTTAGTGTTGCTCTTATTATTATTGTATTAAGTTTATATCATAATTTTTTATATTATTTTGTTTCATCATTGTTATTAGTTTTGGTGTTTAAGTTATTAATTATTGCTGATTTTATAGTGTTTCTTAATATTGGTAGTATCATCACAGATCTTGTTGTTAGGATTAGCAATATTATTTTTTGTTATTATTACTAGTATTGGTGTATCATTCTTATTATTACTGTTATTATTATTATTATTGTCATACTCATCATAATCGTCGCCATTGTGACCTTTATATCCACACTGTAGTAATAGGTTTTAAAACAAAAATTCTAGAAGTTTAATTGATTCCTCTACTTTCCAACACATTCCGAAAATTGTTTCTGAATTGATTACAATAAATATTTGATCACACGAAATATGCTTCACACACTACACCTTTCACTAGTTTGGAAACTGATAACAATAATAACCATTAGCAAAAAATAAAGAAACAAAAATTCTAAATTTAAATGTCCTTTAAATTGTCCCCTTTCTTTCCAATTTACTTGGCGTCGAATATTTCTTCTTGTAAAATATATTCTATGGAGGATTGAACCATGAATCACACGCTTCCATGCTATTTCTACAGCGACCAATTACTCATGAATATTTATTTTCTGAATCTTCTGTTTACCCTGCTGGAATACAATTCAATTTGATTTTTGAAATCTATAAAATATGAATAAAAACTAAAGAAATATTATTGCAGAAGAAAAGATTAAAAAATGGAACGAAATATGGCAATGAAGAGAAGAAAATGTGGAAATAGTAATTTCATAGAATACAGTAAACTAAACAAATCATAAAATATAACGATTAATGATAATAATTAATTAAGAGAAGAACAATGACAAGATTATCAAGAAATGTAATAACCGATTGGTGTATCTAACATTTTTTGTCTTTTATATTTTATTTCTTTCACTCAGTAGACTGAGGTCATACTGGAGCAACGAACCTTGAAAAGTCTTAGTCGAACCCTGTACGTATTTTTTTTTTATTCATTTAGACTGGTAGTTATTCGATCGAGTTCTTTTCTGGAACCGCTAGTTTACGTGGACATCAACGCACCATCACCGGTTGTCAAGCGATGCTGGAGGACATAAAGACGGACGCAAAGACAAATACACACACGTAGACATATATGCACACACATACATACATGCATATATATATATATATATATATATATATATATATATATATATATCTAATGCATAATATATTAATTAGAGAAACACCACAATTATGCAATTCAAACAATGATAGACATAAACCAAATGATAAATAAAACATAAAATATATTTTTTAAAAACATATAACTGGATCATAAAAAGTATAAAAATGTATAAACAATATATAATAATGTATACGATGGACTTTTTCGGTGTCCGTCAATCAAATCCCCTTAGAAGGTTTTGGCCAGCCCGAAGCTTTAGTGGAAGACCCTTGTGTAATGCACCCCGCACTGGCACTAAATCCAGGACCTCGGGGTGGAGAATGAAACTTCTCACATCTACTCCTACACCTATACGCTTTCAATTCTAGTTTATTTGGTTTATTTTGTTCTTGCCTTTAGTTTTATGAAATCGAATCTTGATTTTCCTTAATTTTTAGGTAGAGATGGTTATTGCGTTATTTTATTTTAGTTTCGTTTTACATTTGTTATCGATTAAGCTTAAACTTCACATCTTGAATCATGTTTCTAATTTAAATTTAGCTATTTACAGATAATGCCTTAATGAATTAAATAGAAATTAAAAGATATTTTAAAATATTCGATAAAATAGTTTTATATTGTAATAATTTTATTTGTTGTGAAAAAATCAAAATTAAAGAAAATGTAGAAATAAAAATAAACATGTAACATAAAGAATCTAAAAAAAATTTTCGAAAGGTAAATGGATATAAATTATTTAAAATTTTGTATGGAAACATTCTGATTCCCTCCTCATATTTTGTAGTTTGCAGAGAATCGGATATGTAAAATATGTGAATAAATAATATAGAAATCCCATTATGTCTACATGTAACAGCCTGAATCCGAAAGGAAGCACTCTCTTTAAACGTGGATCTTCAACCGAAAACTAATACTGAAAGCCGCCGCATTCACTTTTGCCATTTTTAAAATTCTCATCCAGCTTTCAATAAATATATTTGAATCACTGCCCCTTCTGACTTACCCTGTTTCCAAATGAAGCGTGAGACGGTTTATGAGGACTCGACTCAAGATTTCAAACTTCACCTACCACATGATATATACACCGAACTCCCTATTAAGGAGTGCGGCAAGACAATACACTTCACTGATAACAGGATAGTGGGAGAAGTTCGAATCGTGGTCCTTTGCCATTCGTAAGACCCGCAGAAGAGAAAGCAGGTCAACCCTCGACACCGAGAGCATCGATGGATGGATGAATGCGCATCCAGGCTCAGCGGTTGCGTAGGAAGTCGGGGAGAAAAAACAGGAAGAAAGAATGAAAGTTGTAGCGAAAGAGTACAACAGGGGTCGCCACCACCCGCTGCCGGAGCCTCGTGGAGCTTTAGGTGTTTTTGCTCAATAAACACACACAACGCCCGGTCTGGGAACCGAAACCGCGATCCTCCGACCGCGAGTCTGCTGCCCTAACCATTGGGCCATGTTGTACATGCTCCTATAGATGCTGTAGACTGATTTTGGTTCTGCTCTTTTTGTTACATTTACTAGTCATTTATTTGTGCAATAGCAGTTATAAAGTTTTCCCTTTCCCCGTCTTCAAGAGGATAAATGAAAGCGTGTCTGATATGCACGACGCGTTTGCAAAATAAGTATCTTTCAAAATAACAATTGAAATTTACTTTTTACTAATTTAATTCTCAACGTAGCGTGAAAGGGAAAGGTAACCAAGCTAGTGTGTCTTTACTGGCTTAGACAAATTTTATATATAAAAAAAAAAATTCAAAATTTGACAACTTATAAATATATATACGTAAGCAACTCAAAACGATAATGTTAAAATCCAAGACAAATATCAGGCAGAATCCTAATATAGATGACGTTAATCAAAGAGGGAAAGTGTCACTCATATTGTTAGTGAATGGCGTATGCTGTCACAGAATGAATACAAGTAGAAACAAGAAAACCTAAGGAGAATAAACCACTGGAAGATACATAGAAAGTTAGGATTTGGGCATACAAGTGGTATGAACATGAAGTTAATAAAGTGTTAGAAAGTAAGAGATATAAGACGTTGAAGGAGTTTAACATTCACGCTGACAGAGAAATAGAAGCTAGAAGGCTTCTGTACCTATTTCTTTATTGCTCACAAGGGGCTAAACACAGAGGGTACAAACAAGGACAGACAAACGGATTAAGTCGATTACATCGACCCCGGTGTGTAACTGGTACTTAATTTATCGACCCCGAAAGGATGAAACGCAAAGTCGACCTCGGTGGAATTTGAACTCAGAACGTAACGGCAGACGAAATACCTATTTCTATTTCTTTACTACCCACAAGGGGGCTAAACACAGAGAGGACAAACAAGGACAGACAAACAGATTAAGTTGATTACATCGACCCTAGTGCGTAACTGGTACTTAATTTATTGACCCCGAAAGGATGAAAGGCAAAGTCTATCTCGGCGGAATTTGAACTCAGAACGTAACGGCAGACGGAACACGGCTACGCATTTCGCTCAGCGTGCTAACTTTTCTGCCAGCTCGCTCCCTTGAAGGCTTCTATACCACTTCTGTAGTAGTGGTAGACAAAGAGAGTAGAACGTGCCAGGTAATTGGATTAATTGTCCCAAATGTGGGAAAAATCAATACGAGAGGCACAGAGAAAATAGCAAAGTACCAGAACGAAGTAATTGAGTGAGAGAGGCTGTGGAAAATATGTATCACTATAGGTATAGGTGCATTAAGAAATAATAAGGCCTCATATAGAAGGAGAATGAGTGAGAGAGAGAGAGAGTAAGAAATAAAGAGAGAGAGAAAGTAGAGAGATAGATAGGGAGAGAGTGAGATAGACACAGACTAACAACAATAAATAGAGAGATAAAATGGTGGTCAGTGAGAGTTGGGTGCTGTAACATCATTGAGTCTAATTCGCATTTTGGCTGAGTGGACCGGGACTTCATGAAGGTAACGTCCTTAAGATCACAAGGGAAACGCGGTGCAAGACACCGAAGAAGCGACCTTATGTTCGTGTATCTAGCACCGTAAAAGTGAGGCGTTGTAAAATGCCTTTTTAATATATGCGTATGTTCGTATGTATGTATGTGTGTTTGTGTGTACACACACGCATACACACAAACACCTGTATGCATACACAAACGCACATACTCACACATAGGTATATATATATAGAGAGAGATATGTATATCGCGGGCTTCTTTCGGGTTCCCTCTTACCAAATCCACCAACAAGTCTTTGGTCGGTCCGAAGATATATCAGAAAAACACTTGCCCAATGTCCCATGCAGCGGGACTGAACCCAGAACCATATGGTTGGGTATCAAGTTTCTTACCACAAACCTACATCTGAACACACACACATATAAGTATATGAATTTTCACACACACACACACACACCGATATATATATAAAAGACTCCGCCGGTTACGACGACGAGGGTCCCAGCTGATACGATCAACGGAACAGCTTGCTCGTGAAATTAACGTGCAAATGGCTGAGCATTCCACAGACACGTGTACCCTTAACGTAGTTCTCGGGGATAATCAGCGTGACACAGAGAGTGACAAGGCTGACCCTTTGAAATACAAGTACAACTCATTTTTGCCAGCTGAGTGGACTGGAGCAACGTGAAATAAAGTGTCTTGCTCAAGGACACAACGCATCGCCGGGAATCGAACTGACAACCTTACGATCATGAGCCGAATGCCCTAACCACTAAGCCACGCGCCCTCACAATATATATATATATAAACTTACGAATCAATGCCTTTAATTGCAAACGTTTATGCGCAATTTCCAATATTTAAGACGGCGATTGCATTTCCTTTTCGTATCCAAGGGTTGTTAAAATAAATTGCGCATTTATATCCTGCAGTCTATTACAATCAATATCATCCTCGCCAAAAGTTTGACACGTTTTGCCTATCATAAAAAACCATTAAGCAGAACTATTATTTTGTTGCTGTTGTTTTCTGACTGCCTTGAATTTTTTGATAAAATGAAGAGCAAAAAAAAAACAAAACATAATTATGTTTTGAATTATAAATCTTATGGCTGAGTAAACCATAAATACGTATAAAAATAAACTATTAGCCGCTTACTACTGGCATCC
>NC_043008.1:11893472-11895972 GCF_006345805.1 Octopus sinensis
AGAGGTATATATAGATCGGTACCACTACACACACTTTTTTTCTCTTCTTGTTTTTTCTGTAGAAGAGCGTAGGCTCGAAACGTAAAAGACTTTTAATTTCCTGAGCGTTATACTAATACATCTGTTTGTTTTGTACACCACCTGTGCTTAGCCTCTTTTTTTCGTGAACTCTCCCCCTATACATACATACATATATAATATATATATATACATACATACATATATATTATATATAATATATATATATATATATATACATACATACATATATATATATATATATATATATATATATATATATGTATACACACATATATATATATATATATTATATAATATATATATATGTAATGGCGCCCACCCTCACGTCTATATATGTATGGACGGATGTATATAGAAATACAAGAATTATGTTAAGTATTTTATGGTATAGATGGTATATGTAAGTTGTTGGGAAAACTGTGAATTTTACTGCCTGTTTTTGTAAATCTAAGTTAATAAAAATGGCAATTGCATACGGATATGTCGAACAGAAATACGATATATTCTTATCACACAAATTGCAGCGGAATGACATATTAAATACAGCAACAAACATACAAATAAGCACACATCCACACATACATAAATACACTAGATATATTCAGTTCACTCACATGCCTATTAAAGATACATGCATTGTATACATATGAAAATGTGTATGTATATGCGTCTTTATTATTTACTTTAGAATAGATACATACATGGATAAGCCTATACCGTTAATTCTACTGAAAATATGGAAAATATGGCAGATTTTAGCATTTATGAAATGACATTTCCGCGTACTCTTAAGTGTGCACATAGATAGATATATGTAGGAATAAGTAAGTTAGACAGGTCAATATATAAAGTATATTAAATACTTGAAGTACAGAAAAGATATATATATATATATATATATGTTTATTCACAAAAAGTTTCTATTTACACGGAATAGAGATGATATCGAGAATTAAAGGAGGTGATGAAAAGTATTACAAATCCAACAGCTATTTCTTCATGCCCATTTATTTTTCAAGCCCATTTAATTCTCGAAGTCAGACCTTCTTGTATGTAAACATACATACACGTTTTGTATTTCATGTATTTAATGTTCTTCATTCATTGATCTGTTTAACTTGCTTGTCGCTACATTTATTTCTCTTTCCGTTCAAGTTAAATCTCTCGAGTTTTACGAAGTGCATTCTATCTATGATAGTTATATACGCGTATATATACATTTATACAGACGCAAATTGCGCTTCCCAAAGACATGGTAAGCACCGGTCTTCGATGAAGGAGTCCCCTTTCAAATAATATATAATGTTTTTCACAGTAACCACTGTCACTGATGTAGAAAAACTGTCTGAAAACAATAATAAATGGTGGTATCTCTTATATGCCCTAAATTATAATTTTAATAATAATTATTACCTTTGAAGATTTTTATTTCCACGCTGGCCACCTGATAAGATGAATTTTAAATAACGATCTTATGCTGATACATATATAATATATATATATATAATATATATATTTATTTATTTATTATATAGAAGGATTCTACAGGACTAGAACTGTTTCATTCAAGAGAAATCTTCAGGAAGCTAGTTAACAAGAATTGTATTGGCATTTATACATTTAGGCAGGTTTAAAGGGGTGGTGGTGGGGGACTTTTTGGGGGTAGGCATAGCGCAAAATATCATACTTGGGGGAGTGGTCAAGGAGTCAGTGTTAAATTAGATAAAATAATAAATAAAAAAAATAAAAAAATATATATAAAAAATATATAAAAAAAGGAATAAAATTTTAGGTAAATAAGGAGATTCTCACTTATACCTATGCACATATGTATACATATATACACACACACACATACAAACATATATACATATACATACACACATACATACACACACACATATACATATTATACACTTACACATACGTATACATATCTACACATACCATATATGTCTACATACACACACTCACATGCATACACGTATACACACATGTTGTGTATATATACACACACGACCACACATACATATACACACAGAAAAATATATATACACATACACACACATACACACATACACGCATACACACACATATCCACACACACACATGCACACACAGCACACTAGTCCCTATATACACATATATACACATACACACATATATATACACATACATACATATACATACATATATATTATATATATATATATATATATATATATATATACATATGTGTACCTATACATACCTACACATACACACATATATATACATACAAATACAGACCCATTCCCTAATTTTAATTTTATTATCTTCATTTATTACTTTTGTTATCTTTGACCGCTGGTCACAAACATCTTCGCTATGACAGCCAGTCCATTTATCTGTCTACTTGAAAACAAGCACTCATTCACTCACGCACACTCTTTAGCACGTTACACTCACTCATTCGTAC
>NC_043008.1:11900972-11912977 GCF_006345805.1 Octopus sinensis
ATTTTTTTCCCTCTAAATTTGGATTTATATTCCCTCAAATAATAATTATTAATTATAATATTATATATATATATATATTATATATATATATATTCTATATACACTGAGAGAGGCAGAGAGAGAGAGAGAGAGAGAGATACATATATGTATACATAAACGGGCACTATATATGCATTCAAGAATAATATGTCTGTTCAATGCACGAGCACGTGTGTGTTGTTAGGTTTGCTTTTGTATGCAAATATATACACAGATGTGATTTATATAGCTTCTGCGAATTGTTTTCCCAATGGTCATTATTGAAAAATATATTGGCATGAAAATAAGGACCAACGCATTATTGGATGAAGAGTTAAATCTTTCCTTATTTTTAAAGCAGAGAGAAAGGCCGTAATACTTACATCAGTTCTCTAAATATCTGTTTGGACAAACTTACTGGCACGAAGCCTCGGAAAATTACTTTGAACGAATGCCATTAATTTCGATAAAGTGTTGAACATTTCCTTCAGTGTGGTGTTAAAAATCGGTGCGATCTCTCCGGAGAACCGCTTGTAAATTGACATCTTCAGCCATAAAGGTATCATTTAAGGTTCATTTATATTTGATGGATTCATTGCTTTTCGCCACTAATTTGCACCAATTTATCTTTCGATTCGCGTCTATTAAGGTTATTTTTACTCGTGTTGCCGTAATAGTATTTGATGCTGCGGTTCTTCTTCTTCTTCTTCTTCTTCTTCTTCTTCTTCTTCTTCTTCTTCTTCTTCTTCTTCTTCTTCTTCTTCTTCTTCTTCTTCTTCTTCTTCTTCTTCTTCTTCTTCTTCTTCTTCTCCTTCTTGTTCTTCTTCTCATCCTCCTCCTCCTTCTTCTCCTTCTTCTTCTTCTTCTTCTTCTTCTTCTTCTTCTTCTTCTTCTTCTTCTTCTTCTACTCCATCATCATCAGTATCAGCAACGGCATCGTTGTTGTTATCATCATCACCATTATTATTATTATTATTATCATCATCATTATTATTATTATTATTATTATTATTATTATTATTATTATTATTATTGTTATCATTATTATTATCATTATTATTATTATTATCATTATTATTATTATTATTATTATTATCATTATCATTATCATCATCATCATTATTATTATAATATTATTATTATTATTATTAATAATTATCATTATTATTGTTATTATTATTATTTTATCATCATTGATTATATTATCATTATTATTATTATTATTATTATTATTATTATTATTATTATTATTATTATTACATTATTGTTATCATTATTATATCATTATTATTATTATTATTCTTATCATTATCATTATCATATCATCATTATTATTATAATTCTTCTTCTTATTATTATTATCATTATTATTGTTATTATTATTATCATCTATTATTATTATTATTATTATTATTATTATTATTATTATTATTATTACCATCATCATCATCATTATTATTATTATTACTATTATTATTATTATTATTTCTTTTCTTCCTCTCCTTTTTCCTGCTTCTTGTCAAACACTTAATTGTTTTGCGATGCAATTTTTTTTGCGTTGATTATTATGAATTTTCATTTAACACATAGACACTGTGTAGATTTAAGAATTCAAATATCTAGGGATATAAAAACATGCATACATCATATACCCCACCCCATACATACATACTTACATTGACATACATATACACACATACATACATATACACGCACGCACACATACATTTATACACAGGTAAATGAAAATGTATATAAATATTTATGCTACAGGTGTGTGTGAATACACACACATATAGCCCCCCCCCACACACACACATTAGGAATTTCTTAATTAGTGTATTAGTTACAATTATTTGCTTCGGTTTTTTACTGTTACACATCTCACTTTTCTCTTGGTAACTTCCCACCAGACTTTCCAATTATTTTTTATTGCCCGTATATATATATATATATATATATATATATATATATACATGTGTATGTGTGTGTGCGTAAACGACTGTGTGTTTGTGTGTGTGTTTGTGTGGATGTCTTTGTGTCTGAGCACTTATGTTTATATGTACATATATGGGTGTGTATGAAAAAGGAGGAAAGGTGAGAGACATACAAGTGTTTCTCGTATAGATTATCTCCTGTTCATTAATACTTCATTCTATATTGATGACCACCAAAATGAGAAAAATAAATAAGGTTAACAGTTATATGTTTCCCACAAACACAACTTTTTTTTAAAAACGTATGCTGCAATATATTGCTGTGCTATGTTCTTTTATATTTTTTTTTCATTTTATACCTCCATAGAAAGCATCGGCTTAAACTTTCCGGTACCTCTTACAAGTATAATACTTACTTTGCTTTTCGTTTTCTCTGGGTCATTAAAATCTAAGCCAGTCATACATTGCTTCATATGTGATACGTTGTATTCATTCTTACCAAACTTGATGTTCGGGTCTAAGGAATAGTTCAGTATTCTAGTGTTTTCAATATTTCATTTTGCTTGTGTAACGAGTGCAATTCCATTTATAAAACCATATTTGGAAATGTAAGATAACAACGGAAAATATTTAATATATTTAAAGGTAGCTTCTAGGAAAATAGAAAAAAATATTAAATGTAAAATTGTTTTCGAACTCAATAGCTTGTATTTTCACGAAAATTTCAATAGTTGTTATATTGTCATATGTAAAAGGCCATAAAGATAAGTCTGGTTCTACTAATTATTTAAAATGAAATGAAATCATAGCATGTTTGTACTACTAATAGCAGGTCATGTATTTTCTTCAAAAAATTTCAATTGCTTCTCCTTCATGTATATTTTGTCTTGAGAACTCAGCAAAATACAAATATTAAATATGCTTTTGTGTCTTTGAATACTACACAAAAGTAATTATATATGCACGTGGCTGTGTGCGTGTGAAGTTGCATTTGTATAGTTGTGTGTATATGTGTGTCTCTCTGTGCGTCGTTCTGGAAAAAATGTCACTCTGATTTCGACAGCTGCCTACACGCTTCAAATTCATTATTAAATACGAATCACCTTTCATCAAAATCCACTTTGTAGAAGCATGACTATATCAGAATCTTAATAACTCAGTCTGTCGAGTTATTACATTCTAGAATTCCGCCTTCTCTTTTAAGTATTTTGATATAAGATGCAATCTTTGCATATGAAACGGCGCAATTGCTGAATTATGTTAGGCTATACCTGCTTATCTTCATTTAAAATATTAAGACAAAGTCGATTCCAACATGGAGACCAACTTCATGGAACTATGACGGCACGATGAGTAAACGCTGCATCTCTAAATGGAAACCTTACCTGTATCTGTGGCTTTGTGGAACGAAGCAAAGCAGGCCTTTCCGTCCACTCCACAAACAATTTATGGTTTAGCACTCAAGCAAACTGAGTCATCCACTTTTACCATTTGACAAAATTTGCAAGGCACAAGCAGGCCTCATAGCAGGTTCGTGTCCATAAAACATGATTGATGCATTATTTTATTGAACCCTCATTCGTCGACGTTTACGAAAAGAAAACCCATCATTGTCCGTATGTATGTGTGCATGTGTATATATCTTATAAATCTATCCGAAATGGCTGTATTTGTTTAGGCAAATATTACAGAGTGTAATTGCAAATCATATCACTGTTATTGTTTCGTACATTGAACATCACCGTATCTCACCTGCAAGATATTTTTTTATTTTTAAAAATTGTATCTAGTTACAGCGCACGAGCTGTGGCCATGCAGGGGCACCACCATAAAGCTGCAGATACATCATATAAAAAACTGTTACTCAGAGCTTCGCGTTACTGTTCGTCTGACAAAGAAAACTATCTGACGGACGGGAATGTGAAACTCCGAGTAACAATAACTGTGATATCTTTGCAGCTTTATTAATAAAGCATATTACTCTGCCTCCGGTATTCGAGTACTATTTTTTCCACCTTTATTCACTTTTATGCGTTTACTCTGGTATACACATATGTATATATATATATATATATATATATATATATATATATATATATATATATGTGTGTGTGTGTGTGTGTGTGTGTGTGTGTGTGAATTTGTATCTGTGTGTGCGTATGTTTGTGTGTGTGAGTGTGTGTGCGTGTGTATGTATATATATATATATATAATATTATATATATAATAATATAATATATGAGATTACAAAGTAAAAATCTATTGTCTAATGAACTTTATTTACTTGCAGTTGTTTCCGCTATAACATACGTTGGACCCGCAGTTGAATGCCTGAGGAATACATTTTAGCTTCATCGGAGCCTCAAAGACTAGGTGCAAGTTATTTGGGGAAAAAAAACAAGCATTTTTACATATACACAAGAAGAGGAGTAGCAATGAGAACACACATGTGAGGGGTGAAATTCAGGGACTCGTCCAACAATTTAAAAAATATTAATAAAAAAAATGTGATTACTGATGGTTATACGAATGCGTCGAGCTGAATCAGTAAAAAATGTGTAATCAAATGAGATATACGCACAAACATTCATATGATAAAGGGGAGACGAAGAGTGAAGGAGAGAAGAGGGAAAAAGAAATGCATTGAGAACGAGATATCAACACATTTCAGAGAATCATTATGGCTTTTCAAGATTAGATTTGGCCGGAGTGAGCAGGTTGGGGTAGAATAAGTAGGAACTATACTTTGTGTGTATGTGTGGTGGTGCTGATAAAACGATGGTGGGGGAGAAGGAAGGGTTGAAAAGAGTGTTGATAGATAATAGACAAACCAGAACAGAAAACATATGGCCACAAGACCAGAATATGTGTTTCTAAATGAGTCCAGAGATATTTACGGATATATATGAACGTATAAATATATACATGCACATACAACCGAATATACACACATATACGCATCCACATACATTCACACACACAAACATATACACATAGATGCATACACACACATAAATGTATATACACTTATATATATATATATATGTATATATATATTATATATATATATATATATATGTATGTATGTATATGTAGGCACGCATGCCGATACATACATATCTACAGACAATTACATATATATATATAATTTATATATATATATGTATACATATGTCCTATGCTAGATATATATGTATATATATATATATATATATATATATATATATATATATATATATATATATACATATATAATATATATAGATATATACATACATGTACATATATCTACACATACTCATACGTGCATGCATGTACACATTCATACATACATATACTCACACAATACATGCACACACGTACACACAAGTACACACGCACGGTAAAATACACATACATCTACACTGTATTTTATGACTCATACATAGTCTTTGGACTAAATTTTTACGCGTTAGGCCACTGGAAACGAAAATTTTAATCAATTTCCATTTCCCTTTGATATGATTAAATATTGTAAGTTTTTGGATAATTTTCGGTTTTTAAAAGTTGGCATTCTTTTATTGGTAGCGAAGGGCTGCGTCTGCGCAGTGGATTTTGAAAAAATTAGGATATTTAATCCTAGGTGTTCCTGCTGAAGACGATTTCACCAAGCGACTATATGTTATTTATTTACTTGCTAAACTAATATCAGAAACCAATTGGTCCAGGAATCTTGATGGTAAAATGTTTTTATTTTTTCATTTCGTTCCTGTCGAATTTTATCCCTAAGTTTTTGTGGTTATAGAACAATCTGTTCTTTCTAGCGTGTCGAATCCCACGAGTGGATTCCTCATGTGTTTAAATGTACACTGCTCGTATGACTAATATATATTTTATATATATATATATATATATATATATATATATATTATATATATATATATATATATATATATATATATATATATATATATATATATATATATAATGTATGTATGTATGTATGTATGTATATATGCCTATTTGAATCTTTACGACATTATATAAACTGGAGTACATATTTTATTTCAAAGGAGAAAACTGGTAGAAAGTTGAATATCCGAAAATATAATAAAAGCAGACCAAGTGTGATATTTAAAATAACCCTTCGTGATAGGCGCTATGAACTTCAATGGATAGAAGTGAGGTAGATAACAAATCAGTAGTAAATACCTGATATGAGACATGAGGACAGAAAAATAGAAAAATATATGTACAGAAATACTTAGAGCTAGTCGTATAACATCAAAATGGTAGAACACTCATGCTCGGGAATAAAATTCATGTGAAGATCAAAGAATTTTTTAGAAATGCTAGTTTGCTTGGGAATCATGATTACAGTAAAACAAATTTTGAAACTAATTCTATACAAGAATGTTTTCGTATATGACCAGGCAATATCTAGCGTAAAAGTGAAAGATCTACTCAATAGGCATGTTCTTTTTCCTTAAGATGGAAGCGATAATCTGGCTTATTTATTGATAGAAAATGTAATTTGAGCTTGAGAGTGTACTAATGAAAAAACTTTGATGTTTCTCCACGGTCATGAATAAATTACATACGCCACAGTATCAATGTATTAACACAAGTGTCTGGCCACAAAAGTACATAAGGTCAGATAGAAGCACATATTTACTAGTGTGGCATATGAAGGCCTTGTTCAACGTCTGGAAAGATGCAGCTCAAAAATACCAATGCTTTTGTCACCAATATTTCAGCTAAACCAGTTCGCTTTCTCTCCCTCTAGATATACTTATAAGTATATGTGTGTTTGTGAGTGTGTGTGTGTGTTTGTGTGTTTGTGTGCGTTTGTGTGTGTATATTGGGCCTTCCACCTTACTCTTACCGTCACGAACCTTTCAGCACTCCCGCGTATATAACATACTCACGTACCTCTCTCTCTCTCTCTCACATATACATTATGGGGTGCATTACGAGGCGTATCACATAATTCTATAACTAATACTATGTGAATATTGAATTGAAAAGTCCTTTGTGGTAGAAATTGAGAGAGAGAGACGCACACAGGAAGAAGGAGACGGGGAAAGAGAGAAAGAGAAGCACGCAGACAAACACGTCTAAATCATGAGGAGCTCCGAGGTGACACGTATTCGTTCTCTTTACGTTGCTTCAGTGTGACTGAGTTCAAGTTTTATCAATGAATTTGTGTTCCACTTGTTTGTAGCGACCTTACGAATATCGAATCTTAATTTTAGTAGTTTTTTTTTCTGCAGAGAGAGCGACTGGTGAACTGTTATACGGCGAAATTGAAGGGGAAATTATATATATATTAATTTCCATAACTATCTATTTATATACCAACGTGTCTATCTATCTGTTTATCAATTTCTTTATCTATCTGTAATTCTCTGTTTCTCACTCATAGGGTCTCATTAATACATACATACATGCATACATACATGTATGCATACATAAATACATACATACATATATATATATATATATATATATATATATATATGTATGTGTGTGTGTGTGTGTATAGATGGTGTTCCTGCATAGCCACAGCCTTTGCGCTAAAACTCATAAAGTAATAAATATATATATATGTATATATATAAATATATATATATATATATATATATATATATATATATATAATATATATATATATTATATATATATATATGTGTGTGTGTATGTGTGTGTATAGTGTGTGCATTTGTGTGTATTTATATATATTAATAAGCGCGCATGTGTTTGTTTATGTGTGTGCATATTTATGTAGGCGTCCATGCAGTTTATTGTAAATGTAGGAATGGTGATTCGTATTCTTCAATAACCGAAGCGTAATCCACTGCTTTTATTTGATTCCCTTAAATTGCTTTAAATCATAGGAATTTAATCGTACTTTTTCACGTATTAATTCATCAGAATCCTTAAATTCCTTTGAAGAAATTTGATTTTAAGCTTTGTGCAGGAAGAAATAACATACGAAATAGAAACAAAAGCATTTTGCTGCAAGATATAGGACTCACTGCTTCTAGTTATGCAGTTGAATGAACTTCTAAAAACAGCAATTCAGTTTTATTAAATCCCAAACTGTTTCCTAAAAGTTAAGAAACGCATTGAATACTTTCCTACAGACAAAATTCGATGGTTGTGTCTGGAACACATGTGTTAATATTTCTTCTTATTCAATATTGTGTTCTAGGAAAGTCACCATACACAATGTCTAACGATTAGCCAACAAATATTGCTGCTTTGTGGAATTTTGAGAAGATTGCGGTAGGAAAACGCAGTCATTTGAAATTACAAACGGTCATCTTATTTCTTTATTGCCCACAAGGGGTTAAACATAGAGAGGACAAACAAGAACAAAGGGATTAAATCGATTTCATCGACCCCAGTGCGCGAGTAGTACTTAATTTATCGACCCCGAAAACATGAAAGACAAAGTCGACCTCAGCGGAATTTGAACTTACAACGTAAAGACAGATGAAATACCGCTAAGCATTTCGCCTGGCGTGCTAACATTTCTGCCAGCTCACGGCCATCTTAACAAACGAAGGACATAAGAGGTATGATGAATAAGTCTCTGGACTATTGCCACAGTAACAAAGCCGCATGTTACTGAGTAAAGAGTAAAGCCGCATGGCACAGATTGACTTTGAATTCTACTGTGCATGCGCACTAAGTTTTACCGTTCTAACTCACTTCTGTATTTACTGCAGTGCTTGGAAAGATGTGTGATCTGTGATCGTCGTTCTGACCATGAGAGAATTTGCAGCAAATTTTGCGAAAAGCTTGGCGATACCTCTTCAGTGGCCTACGCAAATGTTTCAAAATGTTTTCATTGTTCTCGACACAGTCATGGAGATTTTTATGTCCTTTTGGTTAACTGAAAGCAGTTTTGGCACAAACTTAGCAGACACAGGTCTCATACCCAAATCTTCAGTGATAATGGATTGAAGTGGACCGTAACTAATCTGCACATCATCAGATAACTCACGGATGGTAATTTAGCGACTTCCCGCCATAGCTGCACGCGCACCGGCAATAAGTTTTTCAGTTCTGCTGATCGCGATTCTCCCGGAACGTTTGTCACTATCGACATTTTTCGGCCATCTTGTTAAATTGTGTGCGGCTCATACACTCCTCTCCATACGCTTTCTGCAACTATGCACATACCTCTGAGCAGGTATCGCCATGACAACTTGGTCAATGTGACGATCACACGCTACACACCTTCCTTCTAAGCACTGTTGTAAACAGCAGAAGTGAGCTAGAACGTTAACACTTAATACGCATTTACAGGAGAGTTCAATCTTTGCTCAGCAGCTTTACTCTGCTTGCTTTACCTTCATTTCTATGACAAGAGTCCGGATACTTATTGATCAGACCTAGTTTCTTATATCTGATAATATGGAGTATTTTTTATGCTTGAAATGCCTTGAACACACTTCTCCGTCGAAACTGAACAAGAAATTAGCAACAAAATTGGCTACACTAAATTATGTCCTTGAATTTCTTACGCACCTCAATGACAACCATAGCAACTTCCGCACAACCACATCTGCTCAGACTAGTTTTATTGCATTATAATTATTTCATCTCTAAATCTTCAAAGGTTTGATGCAACCAATGTTGTTACAGTTAATGGTTGACAAACGTTTCTGTGTCTCACATGAAAAGCGTCAGCCATATTTTCTCTTTCTTTTGTTCAAAGGTCTCTTATATCTTGCAATACAATATCTTTCTCGCAATGCATCCTTGCTTGGTATTTCTCCACAACACATTGAAGCAAATCTTTTATAGCTAATACCACTAATGGAACATAATATCGCTTTTTCCATACATGGAATAACTATGATCTATATAAATGTAGAAGTTTATATAATATTTCCTTTTCCCTATCTCTCCGCTATGTTTCATTCAAATCATAACATTGTATCTTCATTGATATATAGGACATCATTATATGCGAATGCCATGTGACGTGTATACAATTACATCAATTAATGAATGTCTTTGTCCCTATACGAATGCAAGAGAAATTATTTAATATTCAAATATTAAAGTTTGTGTGAAGTGATTCTCAAACCACTGTACGGAAATGAGCTCAGATTATAGTAACCATGCAGGACTTCATCTCATGTTTGTTTTTCATCTTTGTTCCTTCTCGAGCCACGCCTAGCTCATAGAACCGGTTTCCCGGTTTCCTTGGCGTATAGGTTCCCCACCTGGACGGGACGCCGGTCCGTCGCAGATGAGCTGCAAGATGCAGGAGGAAAGAGTGAGAGAAAGTTGTGGCGAAAAAGTCAGCAGAAGTTTGCCATTCCCTTCTGTCGGCGCGCTGTGGAACTTAGGTTTTTCGCTCATAAACACACACATCGTCCGGTCTGAAATTCGAGCCCACGGTCCCTAGACCGCAAGTCCGCTGCTCTAACCACTAGGCCATGTGCCTCCACTCATCTGATGTACAATATCAATATACCTGAGAATCCTTGAATGCATTTTATTGCAATCCCTAAAGGATGAGAGGCAATTTTGGCCTCATCAGCCGCATATAATGAATAGGCAATGAAAATACGGGATATAATCTACCCTCCATAAAATGGGAAAATGAGGGGGAAATATTGACACTTCTTACGGACCAAGAATCATTACAAAGAGAGTCTAACGTAGATGTCATCGATATCTAGGCCGAAACATTAATACAGAAAAGTGAAAAACTAATACTAAATCTATAACTGGTAAAGTCCTAAAAGCTATATATGTGCCTATATATATATATATATATAAGGCGGCGAGCTGGCAGAATCGTCAGCACGCCGGGCGAAATGTTTAGCCGTATTTCGGCTGCCGTTACGTTCTGTGTTCAAATTCCGCCGAGGTCGACTTTGCCTTTCATCCTTTCAGGGTCGATAAATAAAGTACCAGTTTCGCACTGGGGTCGATGTAATCGACTTAATCCCTTTGTCTGTCCTTGTTTGTCCCTTCTATGTTTAGCCCCTTGTGGGCAATAAAAGAAAATAAGATAGACGTAGATAATAATACAATTAAACGATCTTGTACTGATTATTGAATGCAGACAATTTAATAATTTATTCTTTTGTTTGACTAACACAAACACAAAGCAGCGACTGAGTACTATAACTATATATTAGAAGCCTCAAGACCAGCATTTTAAATGACTCAAATAGGGAAGTATTACTAGTTATAATAAATGTAATTGTATATATTTTTGTTAGCAATACTACTGGAATTGAAGCCTAAAATTGCTGTAAAAAGAAATGGTAATTATAAATCTGAGGTTTATGATATCATTGTTTATTCCATGGAATTTATGGAGTATTAGTACCAACAATGGAGACCTAAGTAAATTGCATTGTGAACAAATTCTCCTAAACTAAAGACGATAGATACGAGTAAATCTAGGAAAGAAAAAAAGAAAAGAAATTAAATTGATATACACTCTTTATGTGAGGAAGTGAATCCAAAGATACCTAAGAATGTCACCTATATAACAAGTAAAACCTTACCAACTAGGCATAAATACAATGGTATTGTATTTATGTTTAGATGTAAGCCTTTTGTTTGTCTTCCATTATATTTGTTCTCTAATAATCTCCTCTTAGCAACTGAACACCGATAAGCATTTGGTGGTTACGTCTGTACGTGTTCAACATCACTTATAATAAATACCTGACTATTGACGATGAGCCATTCACAATCTGTTTACACTGCAGGTTTTCTAAAAACCGAGCTGAGCTTTAGCATCTAATGGTTATTTTCCTACAGCCGCTCTGCGTGAACCTTGTCGAAAAAACTTTTTATCGTTTTCCGTTCTCTTAATAATTTACGCAACATTTAATTTAGTCGTTCCAATCTAGTTTGGTACTTCTGTCGTTTCCTGCGTTCATATTCTCTTGTATATGTATTCTCTAAAACGCGTATGTTTTTATTATATATTTTGTTCAAAATACTTTAGAGGTATCCACGTCTGTCTATATCGCCATTCTATTTCGCTTGTTCTCCACTTTCTATCCACTCGAATTCCATCCGATT
>NC_043008.1:11913077-11948077 GCF_006345805.1 Octopus sinensis
AGAGAGACAAAAGACAGAAAGATTGAGAGAGAGTGAGGCGAGAGAGCGACATGCGTCAATAAGTAGACACGACAGCAAGGCAAGCATCTATGTAGGTGGATATGACGGTGAGTGAGTTGAAAGGTAAGTAGACAGGTTATTAGGCAGGCAGGTAAGAAGCTGGATGTGAAGTTAGGCAGGTGGTTAGAACATGTGACAAGTATGTGTTCAGAAATGTATGAACTATTTAATCAGGATTAAAAGTACATTTCGAAGGATGACGACACCGATGCAAGATAAACAAAAGATATTGTTTTGGTCTGAGATTCTAACGAATCTTCCCCCATTTTCTCTTAACAGCCAGTCTATAATGGAACGGAAGAAATGGCTAAAGGCACGCAGCTGTATGTATGTATGTATGGATTGTATGTATGTATGTATGTATGTATGTATGTATGCATGTATGTATGTATGTATGTATGTATGTATGCCATGTATGTATGTATGTAAGTATAAATATATAAATATATAGATATATATATATGTATATATATATATATATATATATAAATATATATATATATATATATATGGGTGTGTGTGGTGTGTATATATATTATATAGATATTAATTATTATATATATATATATATATTAGAAATATTATTCTTTCTAAGTCTCTCTAAAGGAGATTACGGCAGCAGTACTGGATATTAATAGTTATCGGCCAAGCTTAATATGGCAGTCTAAATATAGGACGAAAGCTACCGTTGATTAGCTCCAAGAGGCCATCGCCTCTAGCTAGCTGTGTGACACACGAATCTCTATCCATTATAACCTTCGAACTGGGGGTATATTCATATATATATGATTATATATGGATATATATCATATATTAATATATATTAATATATATATATATATATATATTATATATATATATATATATATATATATACATATATATATGAATTAGAGGTTAAGAAACCATCTAAGGGATAATAAATATCCAATACACTACTGGATGTGTACCTACTTATTTATATACAAATGCTTACTATTGCATGGCAGTATTGCACTTGAATAATAGGCATGAGCGAGGGTAAACCAGGAATGTATCCAGAATTTACGAGTCAAATAAGAAAATGGAGAGGATAATCAATCGACAAACATCGGCCTGTAAACATTCATTGGGATCTATTTATTAATTAATTACAGTCATATGTATAAGTAATCAAAATAAACAAATGAAATATACAAATAAACAAATAAATAGATAAATATAAAGCAATTAATTAAGAAGAATAAATGAGCGAAAAAATACTAAACTCTTACAGCTGTTTCTACTATGGGGTTGTCCAAAATGCTTTGTTTTCCGAATCATACTAGTAATATACGTGGATTGTACAAAGGTTGACGTACGTAATGAAGAGGGTCAGAGCTTCTGTGGATTTGACTAGTATTGCTCTCTCTCTTTACTGCACAACAATATCCGCAGATTTTATGTTTGGATTAATGGTATCATCCCCCGCCATAAGGCGGCGAGCTGGCAGAAACGTTAGCACGCCGGGCGAAATCCGTAGCCGTATTTCGTCTGCCGTTACGTTCTGAGTTCAAATTCCGCCGAGGTCGACTTTCGGGATCGATAAATCAAGTACCAGTTAAGCACTGGAGTCGATGTAATCGACTTAATCCGTTTGTCTCTCCTTGTTTGTCCTCTCTGTGTTTAGCCCCTGTGGGTAGTAAAGAAGTAGGTATCATCCCCCGCCATGATCACAACAATTTCTGATGCAATCGGTGGATTATAGGTTCTCTCATGTAACCCAGCAGGAATCAGCTGTTTGTCATGACTTATAATAATATCACCGGTAGAACATTTTTCTGGCGCAGAATATTCCTTAATTAAATCAACAGCCTGTTGAAAACCTTTGACATACGGACTGTGCATATGCAGTGCTCTCTGCAAGACTAGCAGGATGTTCTCATTAAGGCCATTGTAATCTCCTCTAAGTGATAACCTGTTTCTCATCTCATTTTCAGTGTCAACGAAATATAGCTGTGCGCAGACTGGCTTCCTATTTACTGCTGGCAGGAGACTTCCTATGCCATGCTACAACTTAACTCGAATCTTGAAAGAAGGCATAAAAGTGCTACCACTCCTTGGTCCAACTGGTAGATAATCCAGTCCAAGTAAAGCCATAGCCACTAAATTATTGTTATCACAAATTTTATTCAGAAACATTTGGCTGCGTAGATTAACATCATAGTACTTAGCTATTAATTCTGGGGGGCTTTTTTATCTGTGGAACTTTATCATCGTTAATTTTCCGATTGCCACAGTCGAGGGTAGTTTTCTCAGCACCCTAAAGGTAAGCTTTGCAGCCAGGGCATGTTCTGTTGAAAACGTTTCCACAGTAGTGCAACATAAGGCTTGGGTTTTGTTCTTTCTCATGAAAATCTGCCACATCAACTTTCATAGCCATTCTCTCAGGGTCAGTTCTTTGCTGACGAAGTCTCGATTGGTGTCCTGTCTGGTTGTTTGCTTGTCGCTACTGAATTTGTGGCAGCGACGTCCGTGCTTCTGTTTCTGGGGGTGTTTCCATTGGACAGCTTTTCTGTGTTCTCAGCCGATTCACATTCTTCCGAGCATCTCTTTTTCCAGGTCTTTCCATTGCACGGGTATCCTGTGTTGTCATCCGATTCTCGTCCCTCCGTGCTTCTGAATCTTCTGGTCTTTCCATTGCACGAATTTCTTGTCTCCTCAACCGATCTGCATTTCTCTGCAACTCTGCTTCTCCTTATGTTTCCATTGCACGGGTTCCTTGTATTCCCCTTCGCTTTATTTCATGACACTGAGAAGAGCAAGGCTCTTGTCTGCTTTCTTCAATTAGCGTCTGTTGTCTTATCTCAGCAATCTTATGTGAACATGAATTTTTATCGGTACAGCTTGTTGTCCTTTCTTTTTCTGGGCATAGTGTACTGTTGCCCTTCTTTTTCGGTACAGCTTATTGCCCTTTCTTTTTCTGGGCATAGTGTACTGTTGCCCTTCTTTTTCGGTACAGCTTATTGCTCTTTCTTTTTCTGGGCATAGTGTACTGTTGCCCTTCTTTTTCGGTACAGCTTGTTGGTCTCTCTTTTTCTGGGCATAGTGTACTGTTGAAAGCGTGAATATTCATGACAATAATACATTGAAAGTTTTGAGACGATTCAGCTAGTATTTGAGCTAATTTCTCTGAACGGGAAGTTTACACGGTATTAATTGTAAATATTTACCTTGCGTATTTATCTACAATTACACGACTCTCGCTAAACCCTATTTTAAAGTGTGATTTTTATGTTGTTGAATTGTTCTGAACGATTTAACTATAAAAATGTCGGAAATTTAGTATTTTTTAAGGTAATAATAAAATTAGTCGAACATATTTTCTTGCGGTCGAATGCGTAAAGTTTCCGAAATGTTCATACTTTTTACATCTGCTATTTCAGAATTCTACGCATGCGTGAAATTTCAGACGACTGTACATACAATAATATATTCATACACGCAAAGATGTATACAGACATAATAATAGCTACGATGGCCGACGGCGTGAAAATAGGTCCGATAAATTTTATTAATGTCTTACAAAATACTAATATTTTTATGGTCAAATTCGTTTAGAGCAATTCAATAACAAAAAAGTCGCACTTTAAGATAGCGTTTAGCGAATATGGTGTAAATGTTATTTTAACCAAAGACTGACAGATTTTTTTTTTCAAAATGACACCGATAGAAATATTGGATAAACGCAACCGATTAAGAGAGAATGAAGTAAGAGAAATAGTAAATATGTGTGTGTGGGTGAGAGAGAGAGAGAGAGAGTTATGAGAGGTAACATTGTATGAGAGAGCGAGTTCAATGCGTAATGTATATATGTATATATACGTGAGCGAGAAATATCAAAGTAACACCCTAGTCGCATATATATATATATAATAAAAATAGATGCACCCTTTTAAAGCCTAGCCAGGCTCGGTTCCCGGTTTCTATGGCGTATGTGTTCCCCAGCTGGACGGGACACCAGTCCATCGCAGCGTTACTCATTTTTGCCAGCTGAGTGGACTGGAGCAACGTGAAATGAAGTGTTTTGCTCAAGGACACAATGTCTTGTCTGGTCCAGGAAGCGAAACCACAATCCGGAACCATGTGGTTGGTATACCAGCTACTTACCACACAGCCACTCCTGCGCCTATAAATATACATACATACACACACACACACACACTCAAATGTATGCTTTATGAAATCAATTGAAGCGAACTCAATATGTACCGATCCAGGGAGATACTATAGAGTTGTTTATCTTAAACATTTCCATATGACTCCTATTATTCAATGCGGTGAGGCAGAACGCAGATTACGTCACAGTGGTCATAAAGCAACTACCCACTCCCTTAAATTATAAATGCAAACAGCAATCCCTGGCCATATCGCTGTTCACCTATCGTGGTGTATTATTTAAGTTTTGCGCCGACTCCTCTCGCGGTGTTGTTTTGCATTTGTAATAAAATAAATATATGCAAATTATAAAAATATTGAAAAATCCAATATAAAGTACGGTATTATTACTACTTCACGGATTTTCACGTATCGCGGAGGTTTCTTGAACGTAACACCCGCGATAACTGAGAGATTACATTATATATATTTGTTTATTGGTTTGTTTGTGTGAATGTATGTGCGTACGTGTGCGTATGTGTGTGTACTTGTGTGTGTGTGTACGTATATGCGGGTGCATGTATGTAGTTGTGAATGTGTGGGTGTACGTGTGGGTGACTGCTGTTTCCGCGTTTGTCGGTACAATCAAAAGGTTCCTTCTGGTTTATTATTCTTTTATATATATATAAACCTACTCACTGGCCAGTCAGTGCAACATGATTGATCTGCGCAGGCAATCTATGCCAAAAGAGGACAACTCCCGTGTCTGCCCGTCGGAAGAGATCGATATATGTGTCTCTATATACATACACACTCGCATACATACATACATACATACACGCAAACACCTACATACATACATACATACATACATACATACATGCATACATACGTTCATGCATGCATATATACATACATACAAACGGCGGTGCATCAGCATGGCCGCAGCTCTGAGCTGAAACTTTAAGAAAAAACATATACACATACATACATATTAGCATACATACATTCATGTATGCATATATACATATACTCATACATACATACTGGCATTCCCTACATACAAACATACATACATACATACATACATACATACATACATACATACATACATATATTCATGCATGCATATATACATACTTACATACGCAATAAAGATTAATACCAAATTTGTCTTCTGTTTCCTTAATCGGAGCTCCTGAAATAGATCCAACGGAAATATACCCCAACTGCGGATGACACCAGGTCGCCCAAACCGTAGTAGTGCTTTACTCAACACATCAACACACCAACTGACATATAACCTTTACTCCCCAAAATTATATACATACGGACACACACAAAGATACATACACACACTTATGTATATATATATATATATATATGCATATATATAGAGACAAGTAATATATATGTATACGTATATTATATCCACACATATATATGTATATATATACACACACACATATATATTTATATACATATATATAGATACATATATATAGTACATATATATATATATAATATATATAGATATATATATATATATATTATATAACTTTGGAGCCACGTATTTTAATCGTTAGGATGTTGTACGCTACATTTTAAGGTTGTAGTTCAAATTCCAGTACCGGGAGATGAGCTGTGCTCTTAAGCAAAAATATTATTTCATGTTTACTGCAGTCTACTCTGCGGGCATAAATGGGGAATCATCTATCTATCTATCTATCTATCTATCTATCTATCTATCTATCTATCTATCTATGTATATATATATATCTATATATGTATGTATATATATATATATATGTATGTATACATTTAAATGTATGTATATATAATTATATATATATATATATATATATATATATAGTACTAATTAAGTCAAGACAAATAGTAAGGCCTTGCGATCATTTAATACGGAAGTTTCAGTGCATTATATCTCTTATTATAAAAGGCAGATTTTATCTGCCTCCCTTTGTCACTTATAGAAATCTACAATATAGGATTTCTTCAATTACAATTTACCAAGCATTTTTAAGAGTAGAATGCATCGGGTCATGCGAGGTCCAGTTTTTAAAATTTAAACTCCAATTAAGCAAAATTTACAGAAAACTCACATTCTGGTGTGTATGTCAAATGCTTTTCTTAGTCTGGTTTACAGCACACGCAAACGCACACACACAGTGTGCAACGAATAAAGTGATACTAATTCACTGGGTGTGTGTTGACAGGTAGACAATAGAATGCGATGGCGATGTTGTAATATTGTTTCTCTCTATGACGCTCATAAAAGCATTGATGTACAAGTGTGCGTGCGTGAGTGTGTGTGTGTGTCATTCCTCACACACACGCATACACATACATATATGAGAGTGGCAAACACAAACGTTTCAAACAACTACATACAAACACGTGTGTGTTTGTTATTAGGAAAAAAGGCGCCAAAACACAACTCATTATCATTCCAACACATTTGCAAAGACACACGGACGGTCGAATAACAATACAGAAAAGGTAAATGGTTTTTATTTTACTCTGTATATATTTTATTATATAATATTATATATAGATATATGTATATATAATTGCAGTATGAAACAGTGTTTATGTAAAACAGACGACACTTATATAGTTATTAATAAATGTATGCATCCGTTTAAACCCTTCGTTACCAAACCGCCCGAAAAAATGTGGTTAATGTGACCAAGCGCCCCCGAATTTACCTATTCATATTTAAATGAGAATATCAGAGTAAATCTCTTAGAACATTCGTGAAAACACGTATTATACTTCGTAAACAGTTCAACTACAGTTTTGTACAAAAATCGAAGTGTAATTTTAATTCCGTGAATTATGGGAGATGTTTTCAGAAATTTGTTCCTATTGTTTTTCAAAATTTCTAATTCTGACAAAAAATGGATACGAATTTCATTTATCAAGCAGCGAGTCAGAATTCGAAGGATATTATCTGAAGACCTTCATAAATCTAACTCTATGACTGAAACAAAAAGCATTGGTATTTGATCTCAACCTAAACAAAGCGAAAGAAACGATAGTTTGTTATTTCCCACAACCTTAAATGAAATTAAGGCCTATTTTGCCATAAATATTATTATGGGTATTAGAAAGTTACCCAGAATAACAAATTCTATCGTAAAATTTTGTTGTATACCCAAGGCGCAATGGGTATAATTGGAGGCGCAATGGCCTAGTGGTTAGGGCAGCGGACTTGCGGTCGGAGGATCGCGGTTTCGATTCCCAGGGCGGGCGTTGTGTGTGTTTATTAAGCGAAAAACACCTAAAAGCTCCACGAGGCCTCCGGCAGGAGGTGGTGATCCTGCTGTACTCTTTCACCACTCTAAGGCGGTGCTCCAGCATGGCCGCAGTCAAATGACTGAAACAAGTACAAAAAAAAAAAAATGAATATTAGCTAATAACCCATTTTCTATAGCGATGTTTGAACAAAATTTTAATAATTTTATATATTGTTGAATTTACCTGTATCTACCTGCAATTAGAGTCACTTTGTGACAAAAAATATAGTATAGAATTGGTTGAGAACATTTCACTAAATTATCTTCCAAAAATCAGATTAATATATTCATAAATAAAAAAGTTATAGTTGTTTAATGAAACCAGACTAAATTTATGATTACGTTAGAAATTAATTGAAACACATAAGGGGTATATTTTGGTCAGAAATATAGTAACGAAAGGGTTAAGAAAAACAAAAAATATTTTATTCTTTGTAAATGTTGTGTTCAAAATAACATTTTCTTTTAAGAATGTGTATATAACAAAGTATGTGTATATAACTACGTGGCTTATATCTTTATATATAAGAGTGAAGTTGTGTGTCTGACTCTACGATTTAGATTCGTAACTACTCCCACATTTTGCGGTGCAGTTTAACCAAAAGCGGGTATCTTATAGTCGTGATTCATATCGAGCCCTTCTGGGTATTATCGCGCGTCTACAATGAGTCTACGATTTAAAAAAATTTACCATCATATTTTTCCATTTTAATGCATATTTTTCGTTATTATATAAGGAAGTAACTCTCTAAAATATCTACGATGTGTCAACGATTTAAAAAAAAAATTACCTTAATTTTTTTCAATATTTAATGCATTTTTTTGCTATTTTTTGGCTATAACTCTCTAAAAATGCTTATATAGTTATTTCCCTTACAAACCCGAGCAACGCCGGGCGATACTGCTAGTATAATATAAAATGCTCCCATTATGTAAACTTTCGTCAGTCAACGCGTACCAGTATATATATATATATATATATAATAATAAATATTAGGGAATAAATCCAAATTTACAGGGAAAAAATCAGATTTAGGATTAAATCCAATTTTATAGTAAAATATTATAAAATATTATTAGAGACAAAACCACTATTTCCAAAACAAACAAGGAAAGACTTAATCAATACATAAAATTTTAATAAATAGTCAAAAAAACCGCACTACAATTGTTTCTTGTCTTGATCGACAATCTTCAGGTGGACTTCCAATCTAAAATATCAATATTTTAAAATATAAAAATAATAATTTTAAAATAATTAAAGTATGAATGAAAAAATATAATATATAATCCATATATAACCTATATATAATCCATATATAATCAATATAAAACATATATAAACTAAAATAACCTATCAACAATTAAATATAAAATATAAAATATAAAATATAAAATATAAAACAAAACAAAAAAATAATAATAATATAATAATAAACTATATATACACCCATACACATATACCTAATTATATATACCATATCTAACTACATACACAAATCACACCCCTATATATATATCCTATACATACACATAAAAACGTCTAGGCAACTATAAATAAATAAAATAGCTAAATACTTCAACACAATATTATTCATACCCCACACACACACCACACATACAACCACATTCACGCTCTAGAAAACGGACATCACTTAAAATTATGAACGGAGAAATAGAATAAATGAATTAAAAATTATATTCACTTGGTAAAACGAACACTACTTAAAAATTATGAATGAAACAATGCATAAAACAACAGACATCGCAAATAGACACAAATTACTACGAATTCCTTACAAACCTACCATGATAAACCAAAACTCATAAAAACATATAATGATAAAATCTCCCTTTACTAACTCTATAACATACCTATATAGCAATCCCCCTAACCTAAACATTCACACACAAATACACACACGTAAACCAACACCCACGACATATACAAATACCCACACCACTTACACATACCTATACATACATATAAACCTCAACATATACTCCAAAAACCCACTCAACCCCACCACAGACAAAAAACACACAAAATTATGAATGGATTCTTTTATAAAACTACATGATAAGCTAAAACTCACAAAACATAAATGATAAAACATCCCTTTACTAAACACTATAACATGTGTGTGTGTGGGGTGTTGTGAGTGGGGTGGGTGTGTTTGTATTTGTTATGGGTGTGTGGTTTACGTGTGGTATTTGTGTGTGAATGTATAGGTTAAAGGGATTGCTATATAAGTATGTTATAGTGTTTAGTAAAGGGAGGTTTTATCATTTATGTTTTGTGAGTTTTAGCTTATCATGGTAGTTTTATAAAAGAATCCATTCATAATTTTTGTGTTTATTTGTCTGTGTGGGTTGAGTGGGTTTTTGGAGTATATGTTGAGGTTTATATGTATGTATAGGTATGTGTAAGTGGTGTGGGTATTTGTATATGTCGTGGGTGTGTGGTTTACGTGTGTGTATTTGTGTGTGAATGTTTAGGTTAGGGGGATTGCTATATAGGTATGTTATAGAGTTTAGTAAAGGCAGATTTATCATTATATGTTTTTATGAGTTTTGGTTTATCATGGTAGGTTTGTTAAGGAATTCGTAGTAATTGTGTCTATTTGCGATGTCTGTTGTTTTATTGCATTGTTTCATTCATAATTTTTAAGTAGTGTTCGTTTTACCAAGTGAATATAATTTTTAATTCCATTTATTCTACTTCTCCGTTCATAATTTTAAGTGATGTCCGTTTTCTAGAGCGTGAATGTGGGTTGTATTGTGTGTGTGTGGGAGTATGAATAGTATTGTTTGAAGTATTTAGCTATTTTATTTATTTATAGTTGCCTAGACGTTTTTATGTGTATGTATAGGGATATATATATAGGGGTGTGATTTAGTGTATGTAGTTAGATATGGTTATATATAATTAGGTATATGTGTATGGGTGTATATATAGTTTATTATTATATATATTATTTTTTGTTTTGTTTTATATTTTATATTTTATATTTTATATTTTATATTTAATTGTTGATAGGTTTATTTTAGTTTATATATTGTTTATATATTGATTATATATGGATTATATATAGGTTAATATGGATTATATATTTATATTTTTTCATTCATACTTTAATTATTTAAAATTATTATTTTTATATTTTAAAATATTGATATTTTAGATTGGAAGTCCACCTGAAGATTGTCGATCAAGACAAGAAACAATTGTAGTGGCGGTTATTTTGACTATTTATTAAAATTTTATGTATTGATTAAGTCTTTCCTTGTTTGTTTTGCAAAATAGTGGTTTTGTCTCTAATAATTTTATATATATATATATATATCCTGCTGGTTCCAACTATTGATGTAGGAAGGAACTTTAGCTAGCAAAAGGAAAATCTTCGCTACCACATTAAAATATTATTAAAGTTTTTACCGTTACTACAAAAAATAGACATTAAAAATAAACATAAAAAAAAAAAATTATATTTATATGTATGTGTGTTTTTGTGTAAGTTTGCAAGCATGAGTGTGCGTGCACGTGCGCGTGCTTATGTATTTTAAGAAGTTTAACTGTTTTGGGGCCAGTTAACCCACACGCACACATATATATGTGTGCATGTTTATGTATGTGTGACGTATACCTGTTTCTGATTACCGGTGTAGACCGATATATTCCTATGTTCTGTTATTATAAATGGTATGTAGCATTATAGTTTGATCCATACATCTAAATACTATAATTGCAATTGAAAACTTTTCCGCTGGTTACATGGTGAACGGTGCCCTTTGATGACCGCAATCTAATGCTTGAAAGCAATACGATATTCAATTTATAAAAAGATTTCTAATGCATTGTACATTAATATGCAGTATAATACACATGTGTCTATTATATTTAGAAGAGTTTTAGAAGATGGAAATATTTGAGTCTATTTGAAATGGTTTCTCTTTTGGACAAAGTAAATATATCAGTTTATCACCGGATATTTTATTGATTTCTGTAAATATTCTTTAATGATTCGTAATTACTGTGGCAATGATAAAGCGCTTCCTGTCTTTCTCTTGTATGAAGTACATTTTTCAGAATTTATTTTGCCTTTTAATACTAGTCTTGCCATCGTTCAATGACATTCGCCGTAATTTCACATTTCCATAATTATCAAATATAACAATGGCTGCTTCAATTTCTAATTGACAATTGAAATTTCATTGCTGTCTTAACGAAACCCCTGAGGATATATCTTTAGTTTTGCTTTAGAATATTAATTCTCTTTATCAGTGTCGACTCCAACATGAAAATATCATCGGTGATTTTCAGTAAGAATAATTTGCAGAGGTTAAATATCGATTAGCCTACATTGAACGAAAAATCCCAATAATTGTAATAAGACTTGCAACATTGCTATCGGATAATGCCATTTGCGTGCTATTATCGAAAATAACCTATTGCAAATTGTTAATACGATTTAGTCAAATGAGTAAGCCTAGTTAGCACCAATGACCGTTGCATGACCTCGGAGACAGATGCAACGGGAAGAAACTACGAGAGAAATTGATTTGAATCTTCTTATTAAGCCGGCGGGAAATCAGCCGTCTTGACTGGGCATCCCCAACAAATATAGCAGCCTCTTGTGATATTACACATGGTGCCTTTCTGACATTGTATGCATTAGAGATTTCTAGGACTTGATAGCTCCGAAATATTCGATTCAGAAATACTCAGAAGTTTGTTGTTATTCATATAAAAATACTTGAGAAGCAACTAATTTTTCTCCAATTATATTTCACACCAGAAAAATGAATAATTTCTGTTAGTACATGAACTGAATAGCATTTTATGTATAAATGGATATAGTTTTTAGGAAGTTAAAAGTTACAGACGATCATAGAGTGATCATTGGTTTCGCACCAATACAGCGCTTAACAGTATAGATGATATACCAGACTCATGTGGCTGAAGGCGCATACAACTACCGACCATATATCTATCTATCTATCTATCTATCTATCTATCTATCTATCTATCTATCTATCTATCTATATATATATATATAGGGAGAGAGAGAGGGGGAGGGAGAGAGAGAAAGAGAAATAGAGAGAGAGGTGGGGGCAGATGGAAGGATAGATATATAGATAGATGTACAGATAATAGATGGTCTTAAAATATAGAGTATATTACTGATTTAAAAATCATTAACCTACGATAGGTGGCCTTGTTTTTTCTTCTCTTTCCTTTTCTCCTAGGTGGTGTCCTTGGGACAGCGAGACCTGTGTACAATAAGTGTGTTGACCCGAAACTAAACTTTAAGACCAATTACTTTAAAATGATTCCGATCACTTTGCAATCAGAATTATGTACCTAACTGCAATATATTTTGCTCTTTAGGAGGTTGATGTATATTTACAGTTCCTCAGTTGCTAAAGTTTAAACAAAACCCCGTGCTAGGAATCCATCGTGTTTTCTAATTTAATATATAATCGAAACAACCCCAATCTAGACCCCACATTACTTCTTACTGATAAATCAACCACGAGTTCAACTCTCCCCTTATACAAAATATCTCCAGCCTCATTTATTGTTCATGTTTTCTATCTTGTCTCTTTTCTCGAGCTTTATTCCACTTTTAGTGCATTTCATCCCTCATTTATATTATACCTATTTCTTTATTACCCATAAGGAGCTAAACACAGGAAGGAGAAACGAGGACAGACAAAGGGATGAAGTCGATTATATCGACCCCAGTGCGTAACTGGTACTTATTTAATCGACTCCGAAAGGATGAAAGGCAAAGTCGACCTCGGCAGAATTTGAACTCAGAACGTAGCCGTAGACGAAATAATGCTAAGCATTTCGCCCGGCGTGCTAACGATTCTGCCAGCTCGCCGCTCTTCCCTCTTTTACCTTATACCCGTTACCAAGACATCGAGTTACTCTCATTCGGGTAAAGAACTCAAACTGATATGAAATAACTTTAAAACACAGTTCAACATCTGACTTTTCTCGCTTTCTTTCCTTCTCTCGAACTCTCATTCATTACATATTCTTCCGCTATAACAATTGTCTCTATCCCTCGGTTCTGAGTGGTTTCGTGAAGTCCTCTCACGGATACCTCGAATAATTTATTTTTCATCCTATTACTCAAATAATATTATTTTATTTGTAATTTTCCTGGCCCACTAACAATAGCAAATACATATTTCTTTACTACCCACAAGTGGCTAAACACAGAGGGGACAAACAAGGACAGACAAACGGATTAAGTCGATTATATCGACCCCAGTGCGTAACTGGTTCTTATTTAATCGAGCTCGAAAGGATGAAAGGCAAAGTCGACCTCGGCGGAATTTGAACTCAGAACGTAGCGGCAGATGAAATACCGCTAAGCATTTCGCCCGGCGTGTTAACGTTTCTGCCAGCTCATCGCCATAACAAATACAACCTGCGCATCCTGAAAACGTTGGCTCTGACCAAATAACTGAACATAAAGAAAAACTTAAACATTCAGAAAATCTCTTTATGTGACTACAATTCTTCTCATTAAAAGCAAAACGATACATTATTTAACAATAATACGTTACGTTTATCATCTTCCCAATTGAAGTGTCACGGCTAAACGAAGGTTAAAATTTGGAATCACTTCAAAAATATTTTCACAGTTAAACGTATAATTCCCCAGGTTTAAATTTCCATATGAATGTAATTATGTAGAATTACCAAGACGATTGTGTATTGTTACAAGCATCAGATGAGCCAAGAATGCAAAGACGATTTAATTCCCTATTGAATCATTTCACTTGATATTGTATTCCTAAATACAATTCCACTTTTCCATATAATAAAATCTATGATATAACAGACTTTACTTCAGCTTTTGATGTTTACTCAAATACTCGCTAAGTCTTATGAAAAATGTTCTGCTTCGCTCTCAGTTAAGATACAGAATATATCTTAGATGAATAGATCTTTGGATAGATTCAGCGTTTCTTCACAGAACTGGTGTTTGATTCAATCAGTAACATCTCTACATCAGTTGATTCTTTGAACCGCATGTTTCTTGTTTTTCACTGAAAATAAGTGGCTTAGGTTTTCTTTCAAAATCATACAAGCTGCAAGCAACGTATTGTAAATGGTCACTGGCCCTATAAACGAGGTGGGTGCTGAAAAGTCCTTGCTTTTGAGTAATTCAAAATGCAGTTGGATCAATTAATTATGATTTTATTCATAACTAACATAACTAACAGGGTTGCTCGGGTTTGTTTCGACCCTTTAGAATTGGAATTTTTGAAATATAAAAGTTTTGCGTTATGTAGTTTGTTATTCTCTTTAAGTGAACATTTTTCTGGTTGAAATACACAGAAAAATGGCGACACAGCAGTCAAAAAATCGTAAAAAACAGGGATTTTCATAGAAAAAAGCACCTTATTGATGTAAATAATTTTTGGTGTTAACATGGTCCGATTTGAATTTTTTCTTCTATGGATGGAAGAGCAAGCCTTCTTCTATCATACTCTCAATTTTGGTCAACTTGCACCGCAGGGTCTCGGAGGAGATAATGTTAGTTGAAGGCTTCAGCTTTATATATAGAGAGATATAAGAAGACATTTCAATAGCTTTCTGCGCCAAAGAGAATACCTTGTGTTATTTCTTCTAAATTATTTTGCATTGAGTTCAAATTGCCGTGAGACCAAATTTACGTTTCGCCATCTTGTGATCGATAAAGCAAAGTATGATTAAGGTTTTGAGTTCGATACCATTATTTTACTCCTCTCCCTCACAAGATTATGGTTTGTTTCTGTTTATGTATGAAATAAATATATTCACATAAGCATTAAAGTAAAACACATAATTGCAAGATGGAATCGAAACAGGATCGCCGCGATGTCATAACTGCAATGAAATGTACTTGAAATGCTTGACACATTCAGTCAGCATGAAAATAAAAGAAATCCTTAATGTGAGTCTCCTGACAGAAGTTAAATGTTATATAAATATAATTCAAACAAGCTGCCAGAAAAGAACACACACACACACATATTGGATTATGGTTAGAAATTAAATATATGAAAATAAACAAATGCTTACGCACAATAACTACATACGTAGACGCATATATATATATATATATATATATATTATATATATATACATGCATACATAAATACATATATACATATATATAAGTATGCATATATGTATATATGTACGTATGTTTATATATAGTTATAATATATATATATATATGCCTATGTATATAGTGAATAAATATTGTATAAAAAATGACCGACATGGTCTGATGGCAAAACCATACACTACTTAAACATAAGGGAAAAGCTGGATGAATAAATCTGACAGTATTTGCGACGAGCGTATAAAAATGCCACAGATATACCGTAGGGAAGAGAAAAAAGGTTAGAATCTACAATTGACTCTGCCACAAGTTGGCTGAACATTTTTGATAATGTATAAAAAAATGTATATATGACTATATGTGTGTGTATGTGTGTTTGTGTGTGTGTGCGCATGTATATATATATATATATTGTGAGTTACCGTTAAAGAAATACTGAAAGTAATGTATAGTTTTGTTATTTGTCTTTCTCGTGTTTTTGTCGATAGACTTTTTGTTGTAACTGAACTTATTTATGTTGTTGCTTCTTTGCTCCAGATATAACAGAACTGAAATTAGGTGATGCGATTAGAAGTATTCTACCGTAACCTTGCCGTCATCGTTTTAATACATACACACGTATACACACACACACACACACACACACACCACACACATATATATATATATATATATACACTTACATATATATATATATATATATATATATATATTATTTATATATATATATATTATATATATATATATTATAATATATATATATATATATATATATATATATATATATATATTAGCAGTTTCGCCCGGCGTTGCTCGGGTTTGTTTCGACCATTTACAAATGAATTTTTGAAAAGTAAAAATTCTGCATTAAGTGAACATTTTTCTGGTTGAAATACACCGAAAATTGGCGACGCGGCAGTCAAAAATCGTAAAGAATAGGGATTTTCAGAGAAAAAAGGCACCTTTATGATGTAAATAATTTTTGGTGTTAACATGGTCCGATTTGAATTTTATCTTCTACGTAATGAAGAGCAAACCTTCTTCTATCATACTCTCAATTTTTGTCAACTTGCGCCGCACACAGACAAGTTCGGCTTGATATATATAGATATCAATACTTATATGAATATATTTATATTTGTACTAATGTATAAACACACACACACCACTCGGAATTTTTGTCTGGTTCCCAAATCATCAAGTGCCGAAAATGAACTTTCTTATCTTCCAATTTAAAGGGTTACATAATTAACACAGGTACTAGGAACATAAATCTTCTTCCACGAAAAGATAGCTTAAACTGTGCTCTAAACGGAGGTATAGTCAAATCCTATTTTATGGACTCAACCATGTTCTAAAATAAGTCGAAATGTAAGCTACTATAACTCGGCACGAACTTTTCGGACAACCCAATACATTCACTGCAATCCTCTGCTCCTTGTTTTGTTGGTAGATCTTATTAATATTACTTGAGGTTTGTGCACCCTATGTATCGAGAACATATCTTTTTAGGTTTCTTCAAATTCTTGTTGTTCTGTTTTCTTCTACTTCGGAGAAGGAGCAAAGTAAATTCATAATGGCAATCCCCGAGAATTGCTTTCACAACTTCCCCTACGTCTTAGTTTTATTAGAAATACGGCTGTTGTTTACATTGTGCTTTTTGTCGCTGGACTTAACGCTGCTTCGTATTGCTTGAGGCTTTTGTTGCTGCTGTTGTTACTATAATGGTTACTGTTGTTATTTCTCCTCGTCCTCGTCCTCCTCCTCCTTTTTCTTTTTCGATGACGATGATGGTAGTTGCAGTTACGAAGAATTGCTGTATTGCTGTTATTGCAGTTAACGTTATTTACTTATTATTCTCACAAGATCGTTGTTGGGTGTTTTATTGATTAAAAATTAAAACTACGAAATTTCATTTTTTATTTTTTTGCTTTCGTAATGAAAATATTTCATGGTGGCATATAAACATATAATAATTCACGGATACAAACTTATGTCC
This sequence comes from Octopus sinensis, assembly GCF_006345805.1. NCBI lineage: Eukaryota > Metazoa > Mollusca > Cephalopoda > Octopoda > Octopodidae > Octopus > Octopus sinensis. Next base: position 11,930,705 of record NC_043008.1, read on the forward strand.
ATAAATACATACATACATACATGCATACATACACACACATATAAATGTATGTACGAATATATATGTATATATGTATATAATTATGTATATATACATAGATATATATAGTGAGAATTTACAAAAATACACATACATATATATGTATATATGTATATAATTATGTATATATACATAGATATATATAGTGAGAATTTACAAAAATACACACACATATATATGTATATATATATATATATATGTGTGTGTGTGTGTGTGTGTGTGTGTTTATAAATATGTATGTACGAATATATCTATGTGTATATGTATATATAAATATGTATATATACACATACATAGGCACATATATCGCATAGTGTTGCGCTATAATAGCTCATATTTAAATCCTATGTTTATTAAATTATACATGTGCGTGACAGAGAAGGGAGAGAGAGAGAGGTATCTCTGTAGATATGTAAGTATGTTTGGGAATACACACATACACATATTGCATACTAGGAATCCAATATAGCATTTCTTAGTCAGTCCCATACATGCTGAGTTTATCATTATTATTATTATTTTTTTTTTTTTTTCACTTTTCTTTTCCTTTTTCTTAAAATATTTCCGAAACAAACGGTGTTGAAATTCTATAGAATAATATAAAAGTTTCATTATTTACATTTTTGCGAAATAAAAATCTGATGAGATGGCGTATTATATCTCAGGAGGAAACATATTTAAAACCACTTTCCATACCATAAGAAACACCTGTGTTTAGCGTATTTTGTAAATAAAAGAATTTAATTTTTGAAACTTATTTTTATACTTTCGGAATAATATAAATCTACATTCATTGAAACACAGAATAACATGATAATATAATAATATAATAATAATAATAATAATATATATAATAATAATAATGATAATGATAATGATAATGATAATAATAATAATAATAATAATAATAATATTAATAATAATAATAATAATATAAATGATAATAATAATACTATGATGATGATGATGATGATGATGATGATGATATGATGATGATGATGAATGATGATGATGATGATGAATAATGATGATGATAATAATGATGATGATGATAATAATAATAATAATAATAACAATAATAATAATAATAATAACAATAATAATAGTAATAATAATAATAATAATATAATAATAATATATAAGTTAATAATAATAATAATAATAATAATAATATAATAATAATAATAATAATAATAGTAATAATAATAATAATAGTAATAATAATAATAATAATAATAATAATAATAATAATAATAATAATAATAATAATAATAAAACGTATATTTTGCCTGGATAAATGTATAATCTCCTGTAATGTACTTTTTTGCTGATTAAGGGAATGGGTAAAGTTCTTACATGGCAAATTTCATTGCAAGAATACAATTCATATCCGAGAAATATTGTTATTCAATTTGACATATTTTATGGTTCGTATTAAGTTTGGCAGTTCGTATTAATTTTTAGATTAAACTCACCTCTAAACGTACATACATAATTAACTTCGCACATACATGCATATCTAAGTGCATAGATATAGCTATATTATATGTATGTATTCTTTTCTTTTCTTTTCTTTTCTTTTGTTTCAATTATTTGACTGTGGCCATGCTGGAGCACCGCTTTTAGTCGAGCAAATCGAACCCAGGACTTAGTCTTGTTAAGCCTAGTACTTATTCTATCGGGCTCTTTTGCCGAACCGCTAGATGACGGGGTGTAAACACACCAGCATCGGTTGTCAAGTGATGTTGTGGGTACAAACAGAGACACACAAACATATACATACATATATGTATATATATATGTAGTAATTTCTTATATATGTATATGTATATATATAAGAAGTCCGAAGTCAGGACGCCATGATAGATCGTTAGCTCCTACTTGCATTTTTTATCTCCTTGTTATTTTTTTCTGTGTATCTTTCTGTCGAAGAGCTTAGGCTCGAAACGTAAAAGACTTTTTCTATTTCTATTCCTGAGCGCTATACTAATACATTTGTTTGTTTGTACTCCACCTGCCTTCGTCTTTTGTTTATTTTCGTAAACCTTCCCGTTATATATGTATATATATATTTATCCATACACACACACACACACACACACACACACACACACACACACACACATATATATATATATATATATATATACAGGACGGACTTCTTTCAGTTTTCCGTCTACCAAATCCACTCACAAGGCATTGGTCATCCCGAGGCTGTAGAAGACACACAAGGTGCCATGCAGTGGGACCGAACTCGGAACCATGTGGTTGGTAAGCAAACGACTCCTATATATATATTATACACACCCACTCATATATATATATATATATATTATATACACACACACACACATGTATACAGAGAGAGAGAGAGATAGAGATAGAGAGAGAGAGAGACAGACAGAGAGAGAGAGAGAAACCTGCTTTAAATATTTTCTTTGTTTCAATAGTGCAAGTCAGCACTACCCTTGTTAAAAGTTTGTGAGTACATTACGTCTGGCAGTTATTATAAATATTGCCAGCGGTATTTTTTCCGGTCGCTTTTCTTATTTTTATATTTACAAGTTTTGTTATATGTCGTCTGCGTCACACTTAGCGTGTTGCTTCAGTTTTAGCTTCATCTACTTTGTAAGAGTTCGGTAGATATATGGCTATATATTATTGCGACTGCTTGATATGCACATTTTTGCATAAATTAAGATTTATCTCGATAAGTCACACTTGATAGCAAAGGAAGACACATTTGGCCCTAAAAACGTATAGGAGAAGGTAAAATAAAAGTGGGATATGTTAAAATATTGATTAAATGGTAGCTTATAGCTTACAACAGGTGAATTATCATTAGGGAGTAGTGATATGGAATAGTAACAAATTTCTGGTGTGAGTTGATAATAAAATGAAGGAAGAATGGAGAAAAAGATACGTAAAAGGAGAACATAACAGTAGGAAAATGCAGGCAAATGAGAAGAAAAATATTTGTGAATGACAGAGGGAGAAGAAAAAGAGCAGCAAGGTAAAGGAGAGTTGGTAGCGTTAGAGTAGCAAAGAGGTAGTGGAAAAGAAAGGACAGGAAGAGGAGAAAGAAGCGTAAGTGTGTGGGATAAAAGAAGAAAAAAATATAGGAAAATGATGAGCGTTGTAGGAGGGAAGTAAAAATGGCCTATGTTAGAAACTTGGTAAGGGAAGAGGAGTATAGAGGAAAAGAAAGAAATAATGATATAATGATAGACAGATCGCGAGAGATAAATGAAAATGGAGTTGAAAGGGAAGTTGAGTGAGAGAGAGAGAGAGAGAGAGAGAGGAAAAGTGTGAGAGAGACGAATAAATGATCAGAAAGCAAGATGGTAGTAACGAAGATGTGGATTGTAAAGGGAGAAAGGAAATTTAGTGACTAAGAAAGAAAGAGATATAATGGACGGGGGTGGGGTGGGGGAAGGCATTAATTATGTAACAGTCACCAGAGTGAAGAAAAATGGAGATATAGAGAACGATAAAGAAGCTCAACAATGCAAGAGGCAATGGAGCGAAACTCAGGGGTGTGAATATCGTCAGAGTGGCAACAGAAAGATGGAAGATCAAAATAGATAATGAAAACTAAAATAGAGTGAGGTTGAGGGTGAGATTCGAAGCGACAGAGAGAAATCATAGTGAAAGGGGAAGAGATAAAGAGAGGGGAAGATGAGGGAAGGAAAGGGATGCAGAAATATGAAAGACATGTAATAAGGAAGACTTAAACTTAATGGAGGAGGAGGAAAATGATAAAAGCAGACGACAGCGAAAAAATGCTTCTTTTTTGAACAAGCATTTGGTGTTATTGTAGAGGTGATGAAGCTTTCAATGAGGAATAGGAAGAGGATAAGTCACTCTATAGAGATTAAGCACTGTGATAGTAGCAAATTGAGAGCAATGATGAATATACAGTAATGGAATGAGGGAGAATATGACGGACATACACACACAAACACACATACCCGTAGAGAAACTTTCGCCTCTTCATAATACCTACACACACGCACACACATATTTGTACATGTATACACACACGCACACAAACACGCGCGCGCGTAAACACACACATACACACATGAAATGTGAAGAAAAACATGGATTCAGACGATTGTCCTACTATCACAAGAAGCCCCTTTAACGGACTTGGTTACCAGTCCACTTAGTAAGCAATTACTAACCAATTACACAGTAGAACAATGCCAAGTACTCTTGTAACTACAAAGCCAGAAATCGGTGCGACAAAATCATTCGGGGAGTAGAATATAACTCACGAAGCCAGGAGGTTTGACAGGTTAATATATATTTCTTTAAATTCAGGGCGACCAGAGGATTACGGCCGTTTCGCAACTTCCTTCATGAATTTCAGTATGTATGAAGTTTAGTATGCAAGAAATTACGCGTACATATTTACATTAATATATTTTCTCCGTATAATAAAATACTATTGTATCTTCACAAATTAATGTCTGCTGAAATCCACACGACATGAAGAAGGTTGCTAAACGCATGTAAACCTGAATTTGCGCTCATATATATATATATATAATATTATATATATATATGTGTTGTGTGTGGTGGTGGTGTGTGTGTGTGTGGTGTTTGTGTGTGGTGGTGTGTGTGCGTGTGTGGTGTGATGGTGTGTGTGTGTGTGTGTGTGGTGTGTGTGCGTGTGGGTGTTTGTGTGATGTGTGTGTGTGTGTGAGTGTGTGGCTGGTTTGTGTGGAGTGTGTGGTGTTTGTGTGTGGTGGTGTGGTGTGTGCGTGTGTGGGTTTGTGTGCGTGGTGGATGTTGTGTGCGTGTGTGGATGTTTGTGTGTGTGGTGTGTGTTGATGAGTGGTGATGTTGTGTGTGTGTGTGTGTGTGGGTGTGGATGTTTGTGGGCGGGTGTGGATGTGTGTGTGTGGTGTGTGTGTGTGTGTGTGTTTGTGTGTGGTGTGTGGATGTTTGTGTGTGTGTGTGGTGTGCGTGTGGGATGTGTGTGCGGTGTGTGGATGTTTGTGTGTGTGTGTGTGTGTGTGCGTGTGTGGATGTTTGTGTGTGCGTGTGGATGTTTGTGTGTGTGTGTGTGTGTGTGTGCGATGGCATTGCTGCGTGGTAAGAAGTTTGTTTCCCAACCACATAGCATGGTTCTGGGTTCAATCCCATTGCGTAGCACCTTGTGCATGTGTCTTCCACTATAGCTTAGGTCATACCAAAGATTTGAGAATGGATTTGGATGATGGAAACTGAATGATTCCAGCTCTATATCTACGTATATATATAGTAAACTCCCCCAAAAAACGAGGAACAAACACACAAAAATCATTCCTCATTACCTGTTTATGAAACGAATCCCAGATGGAAATGTGATCCAAAAGGTTCTTCTCACTCAACTCCTGTCGTGCCCAAACATCGTAGCGATTTTTGTACCCAAGCTTTACCAGGTGCTCATGAACGAAGGATTTTGATAGATTGAGGCTTTCTGCCACTTCCTGGGTTGTGCAATGTGGATTATTCTGAATTAATGACTTGATTTGGTCATCATCTGTAGTGGATGGTCTGCCTGATCGCTCTTTATCAATAAGGCTACAATCTCTGGCTCGGAACCTTGCAAACAACTTCCGTGCAATTCTTTCGGATTAAAAAACATCACCGTAAACTGCACATATTTCTTTGGTTGCTTGTGAGGCATTTTTGCCTATACGGAAAAAGAAAAACATCAAGTACCGAAAATGAACTTTCTTATCTTCCATTTTAAAGGGTTACAGAATTAACACAAGTTATAAGAACATAAACCTTCTTCCACGAAAAGATAGCTTAAACAGTGCTGTAAATGGAGGTACAGTGAAATCCTATTTTATGGACTCAACCATGTTCTAAAATAAGTCGAAATATAAGCCACTATAAATCGGCACGAACTTTCCGGACAGCCCAATATATTATATATATATATATATATATAATATATATATATATATATATATATATAACATTATTCATCCATCTGCATATCTCTTCTATCACTCTGTTACAGTATGTCAAAGAATGTGTATGAAAATATTGCAGTACGTTTATCAACATCCACTTTATAACTGGTTCTAAGTCGTCATTATATCCCATCCTTACACTTGATACCATATTCAAAAGGATAACAGGTTTTTGCCGTTTTACAGCTGTCATATGCCGGCATCATATTAAACTGGATCCACTTCAAAGAAGAACATTCCCATTGCAAGAAATGAACACTAATAAAATGTGTCACAGAGCTTAACTCTTAAAAGAGAACCACGAAACCTGTTTTGAATTCTAAAAAGTAAAATCCATTAAGCGAGCAGTCGGTTGCCAAATGTCTTGCAGTTTTTCTTTGCAATTTTTTTGTTCCATTTGGGATCAAAGTACTAATTCGAATATCTGATATATTCTTTAACATCGAGCAAATGTTATCACAGAAACATGGGGTCTTTTTGTCATCTTACATTAACTTAATTCCACCAATTTCAAGACGAACCTATTTTATCATCTGTCACATTTCCATGCATGTTATTACCTTTTTCAGGTTTTTTTATAAAATATGTTTTTTTTTTTGTTTCCTTGGTCTCAATATATGATTACAAATTCATGTTGAATATTCTCTGAAGGAACCAGTTGATGATTGCATAAATTTCGCTCAACACATGTGATTCAATGGAAGCTTTTACTTGACTCAATGATGCAACGATCGAAACACTTTCGTAATTTATTCATTCAGCATGAAAAGGTCGTTAGCTTTTATATTCTCACACAGTTACTGATTGCTCACCAAGTAACCTAAATAAACATGTAAGAATATTTTTAATCCAGAATCAAAAGCCGAAAAGGCCAAAAATGGAAATTACACCAGATCTAAGAAATGGTATGTTACGTATATAAACGCAACAGTCATCAGCATATATAATATATATATATATATACTATATATATATATATATAATATATATATCTATATATATATATATATATTATATAAATATATATATACACACACACACAATATTTGTACGTCTGTTTATATATTGCATTGATATGCTTTGTGAATGGTAGATACAAAATATGTTATTTTTCCGGTTGTATTAAAGGATTATATGCTTAGCTTAATGCAACAGGTCTGAGACTTCGATTTTCTTTTTATACCATGTTTCCTTTGATCCAGTCAGCGATTATAGAACTGCGCATGTGCGTATGTATCGATGCATGCACGGATATCTGTATATATATAAACACACATACACACACACATAATACGTGTATGTATCTGTGTATGCATTATGTAAGGGCAATTATGCGGATAAACAAATTCGATACATGAAATATATTAACCTTACTGTATATATATATTATATATATATATATATATATATTATATATATATATATATAGTATAATATAACTATAATAATATATATATATGATAGCATATATGTGTGTATATATGCCATAAACATATATAGACATACACGCAAAAGCATATATGCATATTTGAATATGTATACACACATACACATGTATACGCGCTTATATATATATATATACATATGTATAATATATATATAGATGCACACACACACAAACACAATATAATATATATATATATATATATATATATATATATAATATATATATATATATATATATATATGCATATATTATATATATATGCATATATATTTGTATGTATATATATACGTATTATACACTAAATAAGCAGAAGTTAGAAAGTGATCAAGGATTGAGTTCCGTGTATTGCCACTACTATCTTGAAACACACACACACACACACACACACGTACATTTAAATCTTATTGTGCATGTACTTTCGCTGTTTACAGCTTTTCAAACACACGTTTTATTGAGTAGTCTGTACAAGGGGCGTGATTTTTTTTATGAGCGGTGTTAATTGTTTCCGATTTATTTTGGGATATAGAATTATTATAAGGTATTCTTGTTATCTAATTACTAGCGTGCAAATATTAGTGAAATCATTAGTTAAAGAAAAATATTCGATAACCGTTCTGATAATTTCTTTTTAAACAAAAACTAGGGAAGATTCCAGGGCGACTACTTTATAATTTCGAAAGGAGACTTATTTTAGGGGAGTCTTAATTCACAGCATTTGCAAGTCGATTCACCTCATTATGGAAATGAATAAGAGAGAATGCTGTAATTAAGGAAAATGACTCGTTTATAATCGACATCTACTGCAAGAATGTGTATGTGTATCAATACTTACGTTATGGATATTGTCACCAATTTCACGCAAGACGGAACATCCTATTTAATATGTGGCTGTGTGGTAAGTAGCTTGCTTACCAACCACATGGTTCCGGGTTCAGTCCCACTGCGTGGCATCTTGGGCAAGTGTCTTCTACTATAGCCCCGGGCCGATCAATGCCTTGTGAGTGGATTTGGTAGACGGAAACTGAAAGAAGCCTGTAATATATATGTATATATATATATATAATATATATGTGGGGGAGGGGGTTGTTGTGTGGTCTGTTTTGTCCCCCTAGCATTGCTTGACAACCGATACTGGTGGTTTACGTTTTTCCTCCCCCCCGTACTAGCGGTTCGGCAAAAGAGACCGATACAATAAGTACTGGCCTTACAAAAAATAAGTCCCGGGGTCGATTTGCTCGACTAAAGGCGGTGCTCCAGCATGGCCGCAGTCAAATGATTGAAACAAATAAAAGAGTAAAAGAGTAAAGAATATATGTTAACTCGTTACGGAGGCAAATAAACGTGAGATGACTGTTTAAACTGAAAATATTCCCTGGCGTTGATTCGTTCGACTGCAGTTCTTTCAGGCGGTGCCCAACACAACTGCAGTCTAATGTCTGAAACAAATTAAAATCTTTATATATAAAAGTGAGGCTGTGTGCTATCTGTCTCCTACGATTTAGATTCCTAATTACTCCCACATTTTGCGGTGCAGTTTAGCCAAAACCGGGTATCTTATAGTCGTGATTCATATCGAGCCCTCCTGGGTATTAGCGTGCGTCTACGATGAGTCTACGATTTAAAAAAAAATTACCATCAATTTTTCCCATTTTTAATGCATTGTTGGCATATATAAGGGAAGTAACTCTCTAAAAATTTATTATTAAATCTCAGAACGTAAAAAGCTACAGTAACAACCCCCCTTTGTGGTTAGCCATATTGAGATGGCTATTATACTTTACATCTCTAAAAATGCTTATATAGTTATTTCCCTTACAAACCCGAGCAACGCCGGGCGATACTCCTAGTAAATTATAAAAGACTTTCATAGGGAAGATATTGTAATCTCTGTCTTGTGGTAAAACTTTTATAATGAGGGTGAAAATAAATACAAAAGCATAAATATTTCATTTGCAGTCACTTTTAATCCAGTAACCATTATCTTCCAGTTCTACATGAATCATCAACTCGTAGAATAATTAAAGGATTACAAATAATCAACAGTGGAAGACAACCACTAATACTTAAGAGACATTTATTAAAGGCGCAGGAGTGGCTGAGTGGTAAGTAGCTTGCTTACCAACAACATGGTTCTGGGTTCAGTCCTACTGCGTGGCACCTTGGGCAAGTGTCGTCTACTATAGCCTCAGGCCGACCAAAGCCTTGTGAGAGGATTTGATAGACGGAAAGAAACCCGTCGTATATATGTATATATATATGTGTGTGTATGTGTGTGTGTGTGTATTTTTTGTGTCTGTGTTTGTCCCCCAACATCGTTTCACATCCGATGCTGGTGTGCTTACGTCGCCGTAACTTAGCGGTTTGGCAAAAGACACCGACAGAATAAGTACTAGGCTTACAAAGAATAAGTCTTTTTTCAACTAAAGGCGGTGCTCCAGCATGGCCGCAGTCAAATGACTGAAACAAGTAAAAGAGTAAAGGCAAAATTTACGTCATGAGATGAAATGATGTAGATAGCAAAATGCAGAGCTTTCATTGTGTGACACGCGAAATAACTGAAGAAGGCAAATATCAAAACTCTCAAGAATAAGAAGTAATTCAAGATTTATTCAAATATGAATTGCAAAACAAAATCAAAAAGGATCCCATATGCTACATCAGATTCTCACAATGCAATAAGAATTGTATCAGTGAAATTGGATCAAAATTATTTAACCGTGTCAGGGTACATAAGCAACCACTGGGAGATTCATCTTCAGAAATGTATTGTACATCTAGATTCTTCTGTGAATGGAAAATGCAAAATATTCCATTACTTGAAAACAAAGGAGGATAACTACTTAGCAGAAAAATTAAAACTTTACAAAAACATCTAAATTCGAAACTAAACCGAAAATAGCCAAGAAATTTCTAGATTAGCCCATAAATGATTTTCAAAATCTATACACTGCACAACTGTTTACACAATACGAAAACTTTCTTCTAAATGATACATTCCGTTCTGTTTCATAACATATTTAATATAGTCTGCAAGTTTTTAATTTCAAAATATTGTTCTTCAAATATTCTGACTAATGAAAATTCTTTCTAAAATATTTTTAAATACACACATATTCACACACGTATATATATATATATACTTCGTTCGTTTTCCGTCCTCGTGTTGTATACATTCGAAGCTTTCTTCCAGGGGATCTAATGCGCTTGGCTTAGATTTCCCTTGGCGGGCTGCCCAAATCGGAGCAATCTCAAGATTAATCAGCCGAAATTGCTAAGATGATCTGGTTCTTGACTGATGACTGAGGGCTTCGAATGTCCCGTCCTGTGGTTCTTGTGTCGTCTCTTTGGTGTTTCATGTTCTTGTCCATGTCTGTAATTATTTTTACTGTTTACATATATATATATATATATATATATATATATATATATTATATATATATATAACATATACGCACATGTCTGCATGTATGTATGTATATAAAATTTGCATAATTTTAAATATTGCTTTGTGTATTCTTCAATTTGTCTTTGGCCCTTCAATAAATATTTAAATATGTTTCTTCGGTTCTTCATCGTCCTCCCCCGTCTGTTGTCTGTGCCTGTATGTATTTAGATATATGTTTGTACAAATAGGTATGTATATCTTTACGATTTGATATATATACTAATTTTCAAATTTATATATATAGGTGTGCATATGTATGTATGTGTACGTATAAATATATCCACGCACATTATTGTATATGAGATAGTGTTTGCGTGAGCTTATTCTTCTTCCATTGTAGTTGTATTTTCGTTGCCGTCTATCTATGAATACACACAATACATAGTTGTCTTTGGGCATTCAAAGATAATTGAAAAACAGAACAATGGAAGTATAGCGTAAATACAAACACAAAGAATTCCTCAGCAATTCTCATGGTAATATTCTACGATTGCAACAACTCTAAAGTGCAGAATCATAGGTCGATTTTCCCTTTACTGACATCTAATATAAACATAATTTAATGTATTTATTTGCAGTCTTCGTTTATGTAGAACCATTCATTTATCACTCTATAACTCTAATCAGAAATGTCCATATTTGTATGATAGTCAATGCTAGTCATCTGCTCAACTGCGAGATTTATACAAATTCCATCCATACAATAACACAGAAAGTCTTTCTACTCGGATTTGTATTCAAATCTGACATAGGAGGTTTTTTTTTTCCTGCAACGCTTCGATTAAAAATGCATATTATGTCAGTAATGAAAGATTGGATCTATAAATTTAAAATTAGATTCAAATTTTAGCACAAGGCCAGCAATTTTGGGAGAGATGGTAAGTCGATTACACTGACCTTTCATTTATCAACTGGTGCTGGTTTTATGGACCTCAAGAGGAGAGAAGGTAAAGTCGACTTTGTCAGTATTTGAACTGAGAACGTAAAGGCGGACGACTATAAATTTAATAGTGGTGTCAAATTGTAGCACAAGTACAGCAAGTTAGGGGAGGGTCTACGTCGATTAAATCAACCCTAATATTCAACTGGTATTAGTTTATCGACCCCAGCGGAATTAGAACCCAGAACGTAACGGCCGGATGAAATGGTACTAATAAGCATTAATATTAACACCGTAAAGATACTATGTTATATAATGATAAATCGAATGGCCCAAGAAATCTCTGAACTTCTTCAAATATTTTAGGTTTTTTTCTTTAAATCAGAGTGAGTTGGACAACTTGTGATCTGGACAAAATATTGCTGTTGCACACACGATCATTAGATCGCGAGTTCAATTCCCAGCTCGATCCACACATTGCGTTTTGGAGCAAGTTATTTCATTTTACGTTGCTCTAGTTCCCTCAACTGTAAATAGGGAACCATGTGACAGACTGGTTTTCCGATTAGGAGGAATGTTGGCCGACTGGAAACAATCGAAAGATAAAGTAAAACAAAGCGCATTGTGACCATCGATGGGTAATAACATCCGATAGTCTGGTCGAGCACATGATCACGTGATATTCCTGGTAGTAGTGCACTGTTTGATTTATAGAACACTTCGATATAATTTTCTAAATAATATTTAAATCTTGAAATATGATGTCTACCATAGGTACATTTCCTCAAATTTTAAATTTTAGTGCGAGATATGAAGTATAGCCAGATGTCATTCTCGGGTGATCATAAATGTCTAATGTGTCCTATGATTTCAATGGCTGTTTGCATATGCTTACGATGTCGCGATGTTTCGTGGATCCATAATCGGTTGAACTGACATTGGCAACTGAATATGTTGTGTGCGGGGAACATGTCAAAGAACAGACCCAACGTTTCCTCTACGTGTCGTAAAACGCTACTAAAAGGGGTTGAGCTATGATTTGCACTCTGACCTCGTAAAACCCTCACCAGCAATGACTAGCGAAACAGACCCATGGGCGGGAAGGTTGTCGCCTGAAAGGCGCAAAGGTGCCAACCGCCAGGTGTAGTAAGGCGTTACCAACAAATGGTGGAGGCATTGAAGCTCTGTTAGAGAACATTCTCCCCCCCCCATTGTTGCTGCTGCAGCTTGTACTACTACTACTACTACTATCTGAATGGTACTGTATTTTATATCATCAAAACTACGCACACACACACACACACACACACACACACGCATTCTTATTCTACTCTAGGCACAAGGACCGAAATTTTAGGGAAAGGGGCCAGTCGATTAGATCGACCCTAGTACACAACTGGTACTTAATTCATCGACGCCGAAGGGATGAAAGGCAAAGTTGACGCCGGCGGAAATTGAACTCAGAATGTAAAGACAGACAAAATACAGCTAAGAATTTCGCCCGGCTTGCTACCAGCTCGCCGCCTTATAAAATTGTGGCAAAAGAATCAGTAGAAGTTCGCCATTACCTTCTGCCGGAGCCGCGTGGAGCGAAGGTGTTTCGCTCATACACACACACACACAATACAAGTGTTATACACCGCTGGCATCAAGAGGATGTGTGATGAACTAAGACGTAGTGGCTGAAACTGGATCGGTTGCGTCTTCAGACAAGATGGAATAGGCGATTGCATGACACTCAATAGGGAACGTGAAGGGAAAAGAGCAGCAGGGCCCGCTAATGTCACATGGCGAAGGACCATTAAAGAGACAAGGAGACGAGAATGGTGGAGAAGCTGGAATGATAACAGAACAGTCGAAGAAAACCGAGCTTGTTGGTGAGAACATGCTGTCACTTTATGTCACGGTGAGAACTCACTAACCATCTGCATTTTATCAACTTCAGAGTAGCCAAAAATGCAGTTTACACCGGTGGCAGCTTGCTAACCAACCACATGGTTCCGGGTTCAGTCCCACTGCGTGGCATCTTGGGCAAGTGTCTTCTGCTATAGCCCCGGGCCGACCAATGCCTTGTGAGTGGATTTGGTAGACGGAAACTGAAAGAAGCCTGTCGTATATATATATATATATATATATATGTTTGTGTGTCTGTGTTTGTCCCCCTAGCATTGCTTGACAACCGATGCTGGTGTGTTTACGTCCCCGTTACTTAGCGGTTCAGCATAAGAGACCGATAGAATAAGTACTGGGCTTACAAAAGAATAAGTCCCGGGCTCGAGCTGTTCGATTAAAGGCGGCGCTCCAGCATGATCGCAGTCAAATGACTGAAACAAGTAAAAAAATTTTTTTTTAAATAATAAATATAATGAATTCAGCTCTCTAACGACTCTGCCAATCCAAAACTCAATGGGGGTTGTCATATTAAATGCAGAAATTGCAAACGAACAATATAGCAATACAGAAGAAAAATACAGACAGAATTTAAATCTATATTCACTATTTTATTATTTTTTCGTATTTATAAATTTTTCTATATTGTTAATTTTATTTCTATTATGCATAACTATTCTATTTAAATTTATTTTCGAGTTCTACACCCTTTTTATACAATTTTTTTTATTATTTCTATTCAATATTTTTCTTTCTCTTGCGTTGTATTTAACTCCACATGTTATACTAGGTTATGTTTACTCTCCTGAGGTCAAGTTATATCTTATTTCACATATTAAATCACATATTACGGAAGACAGTTTAAGCTAAAATGTATTGCTTTTTTAATTGTCTGCTTCTCGTTCATCTTGTTTTATAGCATACTGGCTGAGTATCCCGTCGTTGCCATGCTATTTTCGCAGTAAAATACTATCATTTCAATTATTTTTGTCTTCTCCGACGGAGAGGGCTCTTGATAAGAACCGACTTCTGAATTATTTGGGGAAGCTTATGCCACAGCATCCATTACGACGATTTCGACGTTGATCCGATTAGTGGAACAGCCTGCACAGGAAATTAACATACAAGTGGTTGAGTACTGCACAGACACGTGTACCCTTAAAGTGGTTCTCATGACGATTCAGCATGATAGAGAATGGGACAAGGCTGGCCCTTTGAAATACAGATACTCATTCTTTCCAGGCGAGTGGACAGGAGTAACGTGAAATAAAGTGTCTTGCTCAAGGACACAACATAGCATCGGGAATCGAATTAAACACTAAACACTAAGTCATGCGCACTCACGGAGCAAATTATAATGTATCGATAATCTACGTGTTTGTGTTTCCGGTTGGTGTATAGATGTAAAGATTTTTCTAGTTCACTCTTTGCTCTTTACTCTTTTACTTGTTTCAGTCATTTTGCTGTGCGCAGCTGGAGCACCGCCTTTAGTCGACCAAATCGACCCTAGGACTTATTCTTTGTAAACCTAGCACTTATTCTATTGGTCTCTTTTGCCGAACCGCTAAGTTACTGAGACGTAAACACACCAGCATCGGTTGTCAAACACAGTTACCAATGCCAGTTCAACCGATTGACAAACACAGACACACAAACATATACACATTCATGCATACATACATACATACATACATACATACATACATACATATATACATACATACATACATACATATATACATACATACATACATACATACATACATTCATACATACATACATATATATATATATATATATATATATATATATATATATATATATATTATATATATATATATATATATATATATATATATATATATATATATACGTATTTAAGACGGGCTTCTTTCAGTTTCCGTCAACCAAATCCAGTCACAAAGCGTTGGTTGGCCCGAGGCTATAGTAGAAAACACTTGCCCAAGGTGCCACGCAGTGGGACTGAACTCAGAACGATGTGTTTCGTTAGCGAGCTGCTTACCACACAGCCACTCCTACATCCTTCACTGCCGATGCACACATGAGTACACACAAACTGACACACAACCATACGAGCACTTAATGTGAACGATATACGTATGCAGAAGGTGAGAGAGGGTGTAGTAAATACATATAGAGATGGAGAGAGTTTATAACGAGAAAAGCGTAAACGAAAGACATACAAATAGAAAAGGAGAAATTTTTTCCTGTTGCTGTGACAGATTTTGAAATTTTAAAATTAAGCGAAGTTTTTCACATTTGGAATATTCATGTACTTTTTCACGCTGAACCTATTTCTGAGTTATAGTCATTCCACAAAACAAAAACAAAAAAATTAGAAAAATATTGTTGGAGATTTAAAGTGTGGTAATTTTTACCCAATCAGAAAACTGGATTTGGAAACTAGCATTTTCTGCGTGATAGCTCTCTACCATAATATGAAGTTAAACATTATAGCGACGAAGTTTTAAAGAAAATGAAAGCGACGATATATCATGTCAAGAGGGAGAGTGGGGGAAGCATCTTTTGTGATCGATAGATTTATATAGAGAGAAAGCGTTAAAGATTATAATAAATATATAAAGAAGAAGGGAGACAGGAAGAAAAAGACATGGGGAGACGGTGATGCAGACACATACAGAATGGCAGATTTTTCAAATTGGAAGTTGAGTTACCTCTAGAAGCAAATTTTTAGTATTAATTGTAAACGAATAGGCGCAGGAGTGGCTGTGTGGTAAGTAGCTTGCTTACCAACCACATGGTTCCGGGTTCAGTCCCACTGCGTAGCATTTTGGGCAAGTGTCTTCTGCTATAGCCCCGGGCCGACCAATGCCTTGTGAGTGGATTTGGTAGACGGAAACTGAAAGAAGCCTGTCGTATATATGTATATATATATATATATATATATATATATATAATATATATATATATATATATGCGTATGTGTGTGTATATGTTTGTGTGTCTGTGTTGTCCCCTTAGCCTTGCTTGACAACCGATGCTGGTGTGTTTACGTCCCCGTTACTTAGCGGTTCGGCAAAACAGACCGATAGAATAAGTACTTGGCTTGCAAAAGAATAAGTCCCGGGGTCGATTTGCTCGACTAAAGGCGGTGCTCCAGCATGGCCGCAGTCAAATGACTGAAACAAGTAAAAGAGTAAAAGAGAATACCTTGTCTTTGGAAAACAGATTCTGAAAATCAATTCTGATTTTGTCGAGGACGCACTATTTGTAAGCCTTCCCGTGATATATTCACATGCATACACACAAACAATTTCCTTTATATAGTAGATTATCGTTGACAGTTAAATAATATATATTTTTATTACGTTAATTCTCTTGATTCAAACAAGAAAGACACAGAATAACATTTCTATTTTCTTAATTTCAAGCATTCTGTAATTCTTACAAATAAAATATATTATATAAGTTGTTTAATCACTATAAATATAAATATATGTACACACACACACATACATACATACATACATACATACATACATACATACATACATACATACATATATATATATGTGTATGTATGTATGTATGTATGTATGTATGTATATACATACACACACATATATTTCTGCTGGATGGGGGTGCTGGACACCATATTCGAGAGAAGGCGGGTAGAAACGAAGAGAGGAGAGGAGGAAAGTCATATGAAGAGAGG